>NC_057722.1:73456793-73465642 GCF_004010195.1 Chiloscyllium plagiosum | reverse complement strand
TGCAGTTCTGGTCTCCAAATTTGAGGAAAGACATTCTGGCTATTGAGGGAGTGTAGCATAGGTTCATGAGGTCAATTCCTGGAATGGCGGGACTATCTTATGTTGAAGGATTGGAGCGACTGGGCTTGTATATACCCTTGAATTTAGAAGACTGAGAGTGGATCTGATTGAGACTTATAAATTATTAAAGGATTGGACACTTTGGAGGCAGGAAACATGTTTCCGCTGATGGGTGAGCCCCGAACCAGAGGACACAGCTTAAAAATAAGGAGTAGGCCATTTAGGACAGAGATGAGGAGAAACTTCTTCACCCAGAGAGTGGTGGGTGTGTGGAATGCTCTGCCCCAGAGGGCAGTGGAGGCCCAGTCTCTGGATTCGTTTAAGAAAAAGTTGGATAGAGCTCTCAAGGATAGTGGAATCAAGGGTTATGGAGATAAGGCAGGAACAGGATACTGATTGAGGATGAACAGCCATGATCATAGTGAATGGTGGTGCAGGCTCGAAGGGCAGAATGGCCTACTCCTGCACCTATTGTCTATTGTGGTTAGATGTAGAGGTATAGCCATCTGTTCTCTTGAAAAAAAGTGAAGGTGAGGGGAAAGGGTTAGAGTTACACAGATAGCCACCAAGAAATCAAACTGGGAATTTAGAAGAAGTATTTACTTGGAGAATGGTGTAATGTAGAGTTGAACAACACAGAGGGTTGTTGGAATAAATAGTACTAAATGTCTTTAAGAGGATGCTAGTGAAGCAAATGAAGGAGAAGAGAGGCTATGCTGATAAAGATAGTTGTCAGAAGTAGAGCAAAAGTGCTGACATTGATTGATTGGACCAAATAGCTTGATGTTGTTGTGCTGAATATCCTACATAATCATCAATTGTTTGGCAATGAAAACTGACACAGGTGTCCTCCACCTGCACAATGCTTTCCAAGATTGTGGAGAGGTGGGATCCTGGAACTAATATCATTGGATGAGTAATCTCGAATCCCAGTCTAATGTTTTTAGAACATGGGCTCAAATCCCACCATAGCAGATGGTGAAATGGTCAAAGAGCCAATCAGAAGTGTGGTCAGAATTTATGATTTTCTGATTTCCCCCAGTATCAATGTTAGTACTTTTTTGCCTGTGCAGCAAATTACAGATTGATGTGTAAATTCCGAATCAGCCAGTGGCCAGGTGTGGAATTGCATTAGCTCAAAAAGGACCTTTTGATATTTTGTCAACATCACCTTTCGCCTGTGGTCGTAGTCATCTAGTCCTAGTTTCGAGGGCATGGTTAATAACAGTGATAAGTCACACCCAGGGCTTCACATGAATTACTATTTAGAAACCATGAACCACAAGATCATAGAAATAAAATTGGACAGCTTCTGTGTCAGGCAATTAAGTGTTCAGTTTTACACATGAAGAGCAAAATGAGAAAACCAACCTTATTTCTGTCTTCAGATGGAGAAAATGTCAGGAATTATAGAATCCCTACAATACAGAAGCAGGCCATTCAGCCCATACTGACCCTCTGAAGAGCATCCCATCCAGACTCATTCCCCTCCCCCTGCGTTTCCCATGGTTAATCCACCCAGCCTACACATCCTTGGACAGTGTAGGTAATTTCCCATGGCCAATCCACTCTAACCTACTCATCTTTGGACAGTGGGAGGAAACCAGAGCCCCCGGATGAAACCCACACAGACACGGGGAGAATGTGCAAACTCCACATAGACAGTCATCCATGGGTGGAATCAAATCCCATTCCTGGCGCTGTGAGGCAGCACTGCTAACCACTGAGCCACCGTGCTGCCCAGTTCAAAGGTGGAATCATGGAGCCAGTCGTGGCGATCGAGGTTTTGTTGTGTAGTTACCCGAGACTAGATTTTAACCTGTTTTACATTCCCTCAGTATCTGCCCAATACCTGACATCAAATGAATCTGCAAAGTCTCTCACTCAGTTTAGAGCCTGAGACATTTGTGGGGATCAAGGAAATTGGTTTTAGAAGTCAGAACTTCTGAAGGAATTCCCATGGCAGCCAATGCATCAGAGCATCTCAGAGTTCAAGGTGAATTATTAGCCTTGATAATCCAGAGATCAGAAGATTTGGCCCAATGTGTATTTTCCTTTCAAACAAGGAGTGATCCTATCAGAGTCACTATATTTGCTGAGGAGGTAAGGAGGAGGGCACAGTTTACCGGAAAAACAAACATTGCTGGAATAAATCAGCAGGTCTGGCAGCATCTATGGAGAGAAAGCAGAGTTAACTTTCTGGGTCCAGTGACCCTTCTTCAGAACTGACTGTAGCTTGGGCAAGTTTGGTATATATGCTGAAGATGGGTGGGGTAAGCAATAGATGGAGGTGGAGCCCAGGGAAAGTATTGTTTATTCCAGGCAAATGCTCACCATTGGCAAGCTCACTATTTATTGCTCATCCCCAAATAACTTTAAGAAAGTAGTAGTGAGCCACATTCTTGAACTGCTGCAATCTGTGTGCTGAAGATAGTTCCAAGAACTCCTACTGTGTGGAATCAGGCCCTTTGGCCCACCAAGTCCACACTGACCCTTTGAAGGGCATCCCACCGCCCCCTACCTTATCACTGGAATCCTGCATTTCCCATGGCTAATCCACCTAGTCGACACCTCCCTGAACACTGTGGCAATTTAGTATGGTCAATCCACCTAACCTGCACATCTTTGAACTGTGGGAGGAACTCCACACAAATATGGGGAGAATGCGCAAATCCCACACAGATGAAGGAGCAGTGCTTCCAAATAAACCTGTTGGACCATAACCTGGTGTTGTGCAATTTTTGCCTTTGTCCACCCCCAGTCCAACACCAGCTCCTCCACATCATGTCCACACAGTCATCCAAGGATGGAATTGAACCCAGGTCACTGCCACTGTGAGGCAGCAGTGCTAACCACTGAGCCACCGTGCCACACTTCCTGTGGTGCAGTGCCTTTTCCAAGATTTTGATTGGCCAGGAAGGTGAATTAAAATATGGGCACCATGTTGAGAAGCCATGTGACTTGAGGCGGAATCGGGGAGGGGTGATCTTGGACGTAGTCTTGACATTCCAGGTGCTGGAGGTTATGAGTCCCAAAACGTCGATTCTCCTGTTCCCTGGATGCTGCCTGACCTGCTGCGCTTTTCCAGCAACACATTTTCAGCTCTGATCTCCAGCATCTGCAGACCTCACTTTCTCCCCTAAATAATGAAGACTCAATGAGGCATTTAAAGTTCAGTGTGGATTGTTAACATGCCACCCACAATGTGTCAACAGTGGATTATTTAAATAAATGATGTGATTTTAACCCCATCCATGCCAACCTGCTGATGCAAGGCCAATGTATTGTGATAGCTTAAAGGGCACCTGAAATTCATGAAAAAATTTGCATGAGGGATAGGGTCGAAGTGGAGAAAGAAAATGGTAACATAAGGAAGGTCCTAAAAATGAAGTTGAAGAATTGTAAGGGAAAGTTCCAATTTGTAATGGTTTACGAGCGACTGGACTATGGCTCATAAACCTCAGCGATGGTGTGGCAAACTGCAATACTTGTTTCATGTGCATTCACAGAGAATAGGCAGAGATTCCAGTTCATAAAGACGTAGATACATCCTCTGTGATGTTAGCCCTTTTAGAGCCCAGCATCAGGCACTGGAGTCCCTTTGATTTAGTGCAGGCTTGTTTCAAGCACGAGGCAATGCTAAATGGAAAATAGTGGAAAGGTACAGTGGGCCATTGGCTTCTAAGAAGGAGATGATGAGTAGCTGGCATTGAGTATGTTTTTCCTGTGGTCAGTTGCAATAGCAAATGTTTGGAAATTAATCATCGAATTATATAATGGCCCATCTGCCCATTGAGTCTGCACCGGCAACAAGAAATTATTTGAAATCTACACCAGTCCTGAATCAGGGCCCTAGTTAAAGACACCCTAGTGTTGCAAGTCTTAGTCCACAATTGGGCATCTAATCCTGTTAGTATGCACAAAGAAACATTTTAACTTAGAAAAAGGGAGCAACAGTGGACCATTCAGCCTTCCCCACCGTTCAATACACTGATGGCTGATCATCCAACTCAGTATCCTGTTTCTGCTGTCTCCCTATACCCTCTGATCCCTTTAGCCCTAAGAATATATGAAACTCATTCTTGAAAATATTCCAGTGTTTTGGGCTCACCCTTTTTTTGTGGCAGAGAATTCCACAGACTTACTACTCTCTGGATGAAGAAATCTCTCCTCATTCTGCCCCTAAATGACCAACGCTGTATCCTTAAATTGCGAAGTTTGTTTCTGATTTCTGTGTCTGTCGTTCCTGCACAGACCATGCATGTACAAAGAAGGAAGGTTTTCAGCATGACTGCTTCTCTGTGTCACTGCCTTTACAATAGTTATTCATTGTAAATTAATCATTGCTTCGTGTTGTTTCCGCTTTACCACAAAACCCTTTAAAATTGCAAATTGAATTTGTATTTCAGAATGTACTTCCACACAGTCTTGTTCCTTTTTAAAAAATATTGTCCATCTTTCAGCTTTGAGGAAGAGTTTGTAAGTTTATTGTGTGATCTGGGAAAGTAATCCCTGCTTTGTGATTTGGTTCCATTTTTGTATAACATTTATGTGCGTCTTTGGGTGACTTCATTTGATTTGATTTATTATTGTCACACACAAAAGCACAGTGAAAAGTATTGCTCTGTGTGCTCTTTAGGCAGAACATGCTAAACATTGGTACATTAGGGTAATAGAACAGAATACAGAATACAGTGTCTCAGCTACAGAGAAGATTCAGAGAGATCAACTTTAATAGTTGCAATATTTTAACTAATCTGTTGGTAGTAAATAATTTTTTGTTTCTGATTTCCAGCATCTGCGGTTCTTCTGATTTTCTGTTTAATATTTGAGAGGTCCATTCAAACGTCTGATAACAGCAGGGAAGAAGCTGTTCTTGAATCTACTTCCAATTTAGATTAGATTATCTAAAATATGGAAACAGGTTCTTCAGCCCAGCAAGTCACACTGGCTCTCTGAAGAGTAACCCTCACAGACCCATTCCCCTACCCTATATTTAACACTGACTAATGCACCAAACACGATGGACAATGGGCTGGGTGCTGGCAGGTGGGACTAGATTGGGTTGGGATATCTGGTCAGCATGGACAGGTTGGACTGAAGGGTCTGTTTCCATGCTGTACATCTCTATGACTCTATGACAATTTAGCATGACCAACTCACCTAACCTGCACATAGAGTCATAGAGATGTACAGCATGGAAACAGACCCTTCGGTCCAAACTGTCCATGCCGACCAGATATCCCAACCCAATCTAGTCCCACCTGCCAGCACCCGGCCCATATCCCTCCAAACCCTTCATATTCATATACCCATCCAATGCCTCTTAAGATTGTGGGAGGAAATAGGAGTACCCAGAGGAAACACATGCCAACATATGGACAATATGCAAACTCCACGTAGACAATCGCTCGAGGTGGGAATCGAACCCGGATCCCTGGCGCTGTGAGGTAACAGTGCTAGCCACTGTGCCACCCTTGTGAGTAACTGTGGTCCCACTTGGATATGTATCTGCAAAACTCCTTCCTTTACATTAAAATACATGAGGTGGAGGTGTTGGAGTGGGGTGGACAAAGTCAGAAATCACACACCAGCTCATAGTCCAGCAGGTTTATTTGAATTCACAAGCTTTTGGAGCGCTATTATTGACAAAGGAACAACACTCCAAAAGCTTATGATTTCAAATAAACCTGTTGGACTATAACCTGGTGTCGTGTGATTTCTGACTTTCTACACTAAAATACATTCTACACAGTAACGTGAGGACACCTTGTGTCTTCCTTCTCTCTTTGAATCGAGTCCCCGACTCCAGATGTCACTGCATGGTCATTGTATACATCACTCTCTCATGACTCCACAATCCCTGGTCACAATTATGTCATATTTTGTTTTAAATGTAATCTATCCAGGAGATTAAGGAAAGTCACAATGCACATGATGAAAATTCAGGGAATTATAGGAAAATATTAACTTTCATTGAAGAGCAGCGCAGTGGATGTTGTATTAAATTATAAATTTTGTTCAGGTTATATTTTGAGGAAGAGAATTATTTTGCAAAGAGACAGCAGTATGGCAATTTGGGTTATACAGAAAAAAATGCTTTTTGAGCAATATTCAAGCTATGCACTAACAATTAATTAATGTAAGAACTTTCAGATGAAAAAAAGACCAACAAGTATCGAGACAAAAACCGGAAGATTTGTGGATGCTGAAAATCTGAAGTAAAAATGGAAATTGCTGGAAAATCTCAGCAGGTCTGACAGCATCTACTGAGATTAGTCATTTCAGATCCATTTTGTGACAGAGTTCTGAAGAACATGAAACGTTAGCTCTGATTTCTCTCCACAGATATTGTGGATGGCACAGTGGTTATGGCTGCTGCCTCACAGCACTAGGGAGCTGGGTTTGATTCCCGCCTCGGGCGACTATCTCTGTAGAGTTTGCATATTCTCTCTATGTCTGTGTGGGCTTTTTCTGAGTGCTCCAGTTTCCTCTCATAGTCCAAAGATGTGCAGGTTAGGTGAATTGGCCATGAGAAATTGCCCATAGTGTTCAGGGATGTGTAGATTAGGTGCATTAATCAGGGGAAATGTAAAGTAATGGGTCTGGGTGGGATACTCCTTTGAGGGTTGGTGTAAACTTGTGAGTCTAAGGGCCTATTTCCTCACTGTAGGGATTCTATGATGATACTGCCAGACTTACTGAGATTTTCAAGCAATTTCTGTTTTTGTTTCCAACATCTATCTAGTTTGCCTTTTATAATCTTGCTGCAACTATTGATGAAAACATTGACACATTAATGCATTGAAACTGCATCAGTCTCAGACATGTCGTGCGGAAAACCTCTGCGGTTCAACACCGATAACTTCAATAACTTCAGAACCTGACGTTATCCTTCTGTGTTTATACCCACCACACACTCAATCCTGTTATGACATGGGTTGCTTTTAGCACAGTCACCCATTCTCACAGAATCCGAGGCCCATTATCACATTGTATGGGTTGCGTTCTAACACACTTTCTCACACTTAGCACGAATGATCTTATTCAGCTTTTCTTCTGTCCTGGCCTGCTACCTGCCCGTTTACCTACCACATTCATATTGCTCTCTCTCTCTCTCTCTGTCTGGGCTCTACCCCTCCTATGTGCTCAACTCTCCTCTCACCAAGCCCCCACTTCCGCCGCAGCAGAAATAGCAGCTTTCCCTAACAATTCTCATGAAGAGTCAGTGAACTGGAAACGCTAACTCTGCTTTCTTGTCTCAGGTGCTGCCGGACCTGCTGTGTTTCAACAGCAATTTCTGTTTTTGCATGTGAGGAAAACCAGTGTGATGAGGAAGTTTATGAATTATTTGATTTATTTACAGAATTATCAGGTCTCAGCAGTCGACCTGATGGAACTTTCCTCTTTCTGATTGGTTACCTCAGGCTTTCTTAAGAAGATGCTTCTGAGCTTGCTGAAAAACTGCTCCCTGAACTTATCCCCCAACATGAAGTAGAAAATGGGGTTTGTAATGGAGTTGAGGAAAGCTATGGGCCTTGTGATAGTGTACAGAGCCTTTACAGCTAATTTGCTGCACTCTGACATGGTGCTGTTCTCCACTCGGGAAGCAATACGAACATTGCGCATTATGTGATAAGGAGTAAAGAATATCAAGAAAATGACAATGGCCAATATGACCAAGGTAAGCGGCTTTTCCACCTGAACCTTGGTGCGCTGTTGCATTATTTTCTTAAGGCTGCGTGCAGTTTGTATATAGGAGAAAAGCATGATGCAGAGCGGTAAGAGATAACCAGAAACTGTGAGGCACATGCTGTAAATCAGACTCTGGGAGGGATTTCCTGAGCTGGCATAATCCAAACACTGGAAGGAGGACTTATTATCTGTGCTGTTGATTGTGTGATCATCAATAAAAATGAAGAGAGGCACCAACTCCAGTGTTACAAAAACCCAAATGCTGAGACAGATTACAACAGCGTTCCACTTTTTCTGAAAATGGTGAAGCTTCACTGGACTCACCACCAGCAGGTACCGATCGATGCTGATGCAGGTGAGAAACAAGATGCTGATGTACATGTTCGCGTGTAGGATGTATCTATTTAATGTACACATGAGGTGACCAAAAACCCACTTGTTGCCTTTGGCATAGTAGACGACGAGCATGGGAAGGGTGCAAATGAAAGTCAGGTCGGTGACGGAAAGATTGAAAAGGTAGATGTTGCTGGACGTCCATTCCTTCAGACAGAATAAGTAGCCCCATATCACAGAAAGGTTGCCGACCAGTCCTAAAAGGAACTCTATTGCATACATGGTTGGAAGGTAATACTTCTCCAGTTGAGGATTGATGTCCAAACATGTGTTATTCATTTCCTAGAAACTGAAAAACAAACACAGGTAACACAATAGGGGCACAGCAAAAAAGACCATTTTACAGTTTTAGAGAAATATATTGCCTGTAAAAATATGTTGAATTATGATCATAATTTCTTTTCTTTTCTCATTGTGCAATTGTTTCACTGTCTCAGGAGATAATTTGCTCCTCATTATTCATTTGACAAATTTGTGATAGAGAGCAGAATAACAATGAAAAATCACTTCCATTCACAACTGGCTTATCCAACTTAGAGCTGAAAAATGTGTTGCTGGAAAAGCGTAGCAGGTCAGGCAGCATCCAAGGAGCAGGAGAATCGACGCTTCGGGCATAAGCCCTTCTTCAGGAATGAGGAAGGTGTGCCAAGCAGGCTAAGATAAAAGGTAGGGGGGAGGGACTTGGGGGAGGGGTGTTGGGA
>NC_057722.1:73451375-73456453 GCF_004010195.1 Chiloscyllium plagiosum | reverse complement strand
TGGTGCGGGTGTCCCAGAGGTATTCTCTGAAACATTCCGCAAGTAGGCGGCCTGTCTCCCCAATGTAGAGGAGGACACATCGGGTGCACGGATGCAGTAAATGATGTGTGTGGAGGTGCAGGTGAATTTGTGACGGATATGGAAGGATCCCTTTGGGCCTTGGAGGGAAGTGAGGGGGGAGGTGTGTGCACAAGTTTTGCATTTCTTGAAGATACTGGAATGGTTGAGGAATCCGGAGTGTGTTTCAATTATAAGGGGGCACAGGTTCAAGGTGATAAGGGGAAAGTTTAAGGGGGTTGTGTGAGGGAAGTTATTCGCACAGGGAGTGGTAGGAGCCTGGAATGCACAGCCAGGAGAGGTTGTGGAAACAGGTACATTGGTGACATTTAAAAGGCATCTGGGTGGTTACATGAAGAGGGAGGAAATAGAGGGATATGGACTGAATAAGGGCAGAAGGTTAGATTAGTTTGAGCATGATGATCAGCACAGGCTTGGAGGGCCGAAGGGTCACTTCCTGTGCTGCACTTCACTTTTGTTCTTTGTTTAATTCCTTATTTTCCATCATGCTTACAAAAATCATCAAAACGAAAACCGAACAAATTTAAATTTCACAAATGTAAGATGTCTCGAAGCATTGCAATGCCAATGATAAATATATATATATATATGTATATATTTTGGAAGTATAGGCATTGTTTCAATGTACTGAAACAGAGTAACCAAGGTCTCACAAGGAGCAATGATTGGATAGAGAATGTGTAATCTCACCACATTAGGATGTTGTTTCCACCTCTGAGTCAAAAGCTGTCAGGTTGAAAATACTTTTCTTTTTCCTTTGTTCATTCTTGGGATGCATCACTGTCTCGGGCAGCATTTATTGCCCATCACTAATTCGTCCAGAAGGCTGTTAAGCGTCAACCACATTGCTGTGGTTCTGGAGTCACATGTAGGCCAGACCAGGTAAGGCTGGCTGCTTCCTTTTCTTCAGGACATTAACAAACCAGATGAGTTTTTCCCCAACAAATCCATGGTCATCATTAGACATTATTCTACATTTTTTTAAGATTAAATTCAAATTCCACCATTTGCTATGGCAGGATTTGAAACCGGGTCCCCAGAACATTAAGTGGGTCTGTGGATTAACAGTCCAGCAACAATAGCACTAAACCATTGCTTCCCCTAGTACATAGTGTCGTGGTTAGACCATAGCTCACCTCGATACTTCCAGTGCTCTGGAGCCGGAAGCTGGAAGGTGGAATATGGCCTTTGTGTTCTAAAAGAAAGAAAGGTACCACATTCAGTTAAATGGAATGTCAGCCTTTTGGTGACAAAGCACTGGAAAAACAAATCCCCTTTAAACCTGCATTCACTTCGTATTCCATAGAACATAAAACATAGAACATTACAGTGCAGTACAGGCTCTTCGGCCCTTGATGTTGCACCAAACTATGGAACCAATCTGAAGCCCATCTATCTTATACTATTCCATTTCCATCCATATGTTTATCCAATGACCATTTAAGTGCCCTTACAGTGGGCGAGTCTACTACTGTTGCAGGCAGGGCATTCCACACCCCTATTACTCTCTGAGTAAAGAAACTATCCCTGACATCTATCACCTCTCAATTTAAAGCTATGCCCCCTCATGCTAGCCATCACTATCCAGGGAAAAAGGCTCCCATTGTCAACCTTATCTAACCCTCTGATCATCTTCTATGTCTCAATTAAGTCACCTCTCAATCTGCATATTTGATATTTCAAATGAGACCTCATTTAAGAGTCCCATTAGTAATTAGCCTTTCACAAGCATAAACAAAAGATTTATTGGGCAGCACACTACCCTAATATCAGTGCAATCTCTTCAATAAATGAGAAGGTTTTGTTCTTAGGAGAAATAAATGCTAACTTTCAAATGGAAGTGGGCAAGGAGGGAGCAGTTATCCTGGCATCATGAGTAGCTGCCCATAGTTATTGGCAGAGAAGATTTAGATAGGTGATGGACGTAGCAGAAATGATTAGCTCCCAAAATAATGGATGTCAATAAGGATAGGTGGAGGGGGGGGGGGGTTGGGGGGTGTGTGGGGGGGGGGTATGAGAGAAAGATTCCAGGGGGTGAGCCACCATCTTCTTGAGTGAAGACCATGAGTTCCCCAAAATCAACCCAAAGGAATGCTGAAGACCATCACAAAAGTCTGCAAGACCTCTAGATTGTGGGAGTGTTTTGCTTCTACTCCATTCTGCAAAGCGGTTCCAGGATTAGTAAAGTGTTTCTGTTCTATCCTGGCTCATGTATTTTATTTCTTTGCCGACTTCATAAATGTACCACATCTGAATTGCTGCTTCTCTTCAATAAACTGTCAGGAAATTGTGGCAATTTGTCAACTGCCTGTACTACTTAACAGTGATCACGAACTCTCCAAAATCACATGCAAGAAAATTGTGCAATGGGATTGAAAATTGAATCATTCAGCGTTGGCAGCTACTGCTCAGTTTTTCCTTTCCTGCATTTATTCCAGTGAACTAACACAATAGCACAGGCTGTACAGTTGAGTCATCAATGTCATTGTCATTGACAATGTTGCTAAGAGAGAAATGGCTTTCATTTATGTAACACTTTTCATGAGCTCAAGACTGCTTGAAATGCTTTGCAACTTTCAAAGCTGAGTCCCTGTTGAAGCGTATTAAATAAGGCCTCACAAACAATGTAATAATGAGGAAAACATTTGTCTTAGCAGTATTATTTGAGAGGTAGAACATAGAATATAGCACAGTGCAGCACAGGAACGGTCCCGTCAACCCACGATTTTGCCAAATTAAACTAATCCCTTCTATCTGCCCTTCATCCATATCTCTCCATTTCTTGCATATTTATGTGTTTATCTAAAAGTCCCCTAAATGCTCCTATCGTATCAGCTCTGTGTAAAGAACTTGCCCCTCACATCTCCATTGAATTTTCTCCCTCTCACCTTTAATGTATGACATTAAATGTTTTAGACATTTTAACTCTGGGAAAAATATTCTGACTGCATCTCATATTTTTTCATGTCTCCCCTCAGCCTCCTCCGCTCCAGGGAAAACAACCCGAGTTTTTCCATCCTCTCCTTATAGATCATGCCCTCTAACCCAGCATCCTGGTGAACCTTTTCTGTGCTTCTTTCTTGCAATAAGGTGACCAGATAAATGAATCTAATCCATCAGGAGAGCTCCTTCTTTGAAATTGTGTTACTGGATCTAGAACATCCTCCTGAGAAGGCAAGTGATCATCAGTTTAAGATATCAAATACATCAAATAGAGAAACCAGCAAAATCTATTTGCATCAGGGAATGGGGAACAAAGGATATCACTAACAACTCCCTTGTGATAAACCCAATCTGTCGAAGGCAGGCTTTGAGAGAGGGGTCCTTGCTAAACACGTTCAGAACTAGCCAGGGGCCCCACACTGCCAACCTCCACTGCTTGGTCCCTACTCCAATATGCACTTGTGGAAAGACACAAACAATGTTGCATATTATACATACTGCAAGCCAATCATCTTAACCTGAGCAAATGAGAAGGCTGTTGCTTGGCTTCAGGGCTTTGCTTGGGCTAAATAATAACAAAAAAAGTTTCAGTTTCACTCCTTCCGTACTGCACTAGAATGTGAGCCCGCACTTTGTACACAAGTCCCTAGAGCAGAGCGGTTCTGGTCTCTGTGGTATAGGAGGGATATGATTACATTGGAGGAGGAATACAGAGGAGAGTCACCAGGATGTGGCCTGGGCTAGAGTAGCTTAGTGAATGAAGACAGACTGCATGGGAACGTGATGGAGGTGTGTAGGATAATGAAGGCCTTGGAAAGGGTGGACAGAAAGCAGCTGTTCCCTTCAGTTGAGGGTTAATTACAAAGCAGCACATTTTTAAAGTGTGAAGTGGGAGATTTAGAGGGTATTTGAGGAAAATCCTTTTCAACCAGAGTGTGCTGGGAGTCTGGAATGCACTGTCTGGGGGAGCATTTGAGGAAGGTAACCACACAAACTTTAAAAAGTATTTGGCTGAACATTTAAAGTGCCATAGTGTTATGAAGTTGAAGGCGTGTACTGTACCTTTAAGAGAGCATGAAGGCTGTTTTGGCAGTTAGAATTTGCAGGCAACTATTATGTGACTGATTCACAATCACAGAGTGTGCTGGACAATTGAAAGATATAACATTTTGGCTGTAACCTAGATACCGTGTTGTTTTCATAGCAGTTTGGATTTAACCAATCAGTTTAAATTATGCCCCGAGATACTAAAAACCAATCGAATTTGAATGTTACTGTTTTGACAACATTGAACCAATGAGACAATTCAATGTTTTGGGGTATAAAAAGCAGGCGTTTTGGACAGTTAGCAGAAAAGGAGCACCATTTGCCATTGTCAGACTGACTGCCCGAAATCCCTCTCTCTAAAAGGTACCTTTTTCATATGAAAATCTGTACAGCAGAAGATTGAAGATGACTCAGGGAGATCTACAAACAGAGGAGAATCGACACCTGAAGATGACAGCTGCTGTCTGGTTTTGAAAAATAAATATGGTCTTAATCGGATCCGTATATTGTTATAGAGTGGGAGGTAGATAACATATCTTTAAGACAAAGGAGGATTAGAATTGTAAATAGTTGTTATTTAATGTTCATTTTTGGAGTTAAAGAATAAAATTTATACTTTTCTTCTTTAAATCATGGAATTTGTTTAGTTCTCTGTCACTCATATTTAAACAGATTGCGAGGTGAGATAAGCCTTTCTGTGTGTTTGGTTTAATTAGCAGAAGGATTTACATGTTGCCATGTCGTAACAATAACATTCATGGCTATGAACCCAGACTGGAAAGTGCAACTAACGTCATAAAGTCATAACACGCGGAAACACAACCTTCAGCCCAACTGTCCCATACCGACCAGGTGTCCCAATCTGAAGCCAGAGCAGGGACAGTGGCCAGCAGACTGGACCAGAGCAGGGATGGACCAGAGGGGGGACAGACCAGAGCAGGGATGGACCAGAGTGGGGATGGACCAGAGCGGGGATGGATCAGAGGGGGGACGGACCAGAGGGGGGGACA
>NC_057722.1:73421656-73451269 GCF_004010195.1 Chiloscyllium plagiosum | reverse complement strand
GGACAGACCAGTGCGGGGATGGACCAAATCAAGGACAGACCAGAGCGGGGACAGACCAGTGCGGGGACGGACCAGAGCGGGGACAGACCAGTGCGTGGACAGACCAGTGCGGGGATGGACCAAATCAAGGACAGACCAGTGCGGGGATGGACCAAATCAAGGACAGACCAGAGCGGGGATGGACCAGAGCGCAGATGGTTACTGGTTGAGAACCGGTGGAGCCTGGTCAAACCATTTGGCAGCCATTATTGAAAGCCTGTAATGTCTATCTGGTCCGTCCCCACTCTGGTCCCTCCCCACTCTGGTCCGTCCCCACTTTGGTCTGTCCCCACTCTGGTCTGTCCCCGCTCTGGTCCGTCCCCGCTTTATTTCTTATTTTCTGAATTTATACAATATATATCTGTAATATAGTGTAACTTTTTTCCTTATTTTCACTATTTTTTGTACCTAGGGTTTGCACCTTGATACTTTGTACCTAAGAGGGTGCTGTGTGTTGGAGATGTTGTACACTTTTCACTGTACTCCTGTCTTTTTGTAACTTGGGTTCACGTGATAGTAAACCTACTTCTAATGCAGATGTAACATAGTAGTAAAGACTTGAAGGGCCAAAGGGCCTCTGCTGTACTGTATGAATTTGAAATTCCACAATTTAATCCACATCTTTTGACTCAGAGACAAGATTGCTATTAAAAAAAGCCATGGGTAATGCTGAAATACCTCCACAGAGGCCAGTATCCTGTCACCTAGCTGCCCTTTGTTTCCAGGTGGAGAGTCCCTGACACTGACCCAACTTCCTCAGAGTGAAGAGAGCTTCTGACACTCCTGTTTATATCTGTCAGCCAGGGCTTCCTGATTGGACCAGGTTAACAGCCCCAATCAGGGAACTCATATTCTTGGCTGACCTTGTTACAATCAGCCTGGCTAAGTTGGTTAAACTTCAGTGTATTTCCACACCTACTGTGGAAGGTGAATTGCAGTATTTAAGCCTCTTAGTAACCTTTCCCTGCACACTGAGCTTAAGCATGGATGAGCTGATCCAATGGGACAGGTTATGTGGTCAGGATTAATGAGACCAGAAGCATTTACCTGGATTTATCAGTTTGGTGGTATTTGATGGATGGTGATGGATTTTTGAGCCAGATATCATTGACTAAACTAATGTAACAATAACAGCTTGTACAACAACATCATCTTGACAGCCTCAGTAGTAAAGACTTCAAAAGATTCACAACTCACTTAAAAGAGTAACTTATTCTCAGCTCTGTGCAATCCCTTCCTCTGAAAAGTTGCCCTCAGGCTTTAGGCTCTCCCACAAAGGGGAAATAAACTTTCCACATTTATCCTGTCAAGTCCCTTATTCAATCTTAAATGTTTCAATGAGGTCACCTCTCATTCTGCTAAACTCTAAGGAGTTTGGGACCACTGCTGTTTGACATTTATATAAATGACCTAGATAAGGGTGTAAAAGGATGGGTTAGTAAATTTGCGGATGACACCAAGGTCAGTGGAGTTGTGGTCAGTGCAGTGGATGTTGCAGGTTACAGAGGGACATAGATAAGCTGCAGAGCTGGGCTGAGAGGTGGCAAATGGAGTTTAATGCAGAAAAGTGTGAGGTGATTCACTTTGGAAGGAGCAACAGGAATACAGAGTACTGGGCTAATGGTAAGATTCTTGGTAGTGTACATGAACCGAGAGATCTCGGTATCCATGTACATAGATCTCTGAAAGTTGCCACCCAGGTTGATAGGGTTGTTAAGAAGGCGGACGGTGTGTTAGCTTTTATTGGAAGAGGGAATGAGTTTTGGAGCCACGAGGTCATGCTGCATCTGTACAAAACTCCGATGTGCCCGCACCTGGAGTATTATGTACAGTTCTGGTCACCGCATTATAGGAAGGATGTGGACGCTTTGGAAAGCGTTCAGAGAAGAGTTACTAGGGAGAAGAGTTGACCGGTATGGAAGGAAGGTTTTATGAGGGAAGGTTGAGGGACTTGAGGCTGTTTTCGTTAGAGAGAAGAAGGATGAGAGGTGACTTAATTGAGACATATGCGATTATCAGAGGGTTAGATAGGGTGGACAGTGAGAGCCTTTTTTTCTCAGATGATGATGACTGTCATGAGGGGACATAGCTTTAAATTGAAGGGTGAGGGATATAGGAGAGATGTCAGATGTAGTTTCTTTACTCAGAGAGTAGTAGGGGGCATGGAATGCACTCCCTGCAACAGTAGTAGATTCGCCAACTTTAAAGGCATTCAAATGGTCATTGGGTAAACATATGGATGAAAATGGAATAGTGTAGGATAGATAGCCTTCAGATTGGTTTCACAGGTCGGCGCAACATTGAGGGCCAAAAGGCTTGTACTGCGCTGTATTGTTCTATGTTCAATGAGTACAGGCCTGACCTACTCAACCTCTCCTCATAAAACAATCCCTTCAGACCTGGTATCAGCTCAGTGGGCCTTCTCTGGACTATCTCCAGTGGTAGTATTTCTTTCCCCAGATAAGGGACCAGAGTTGTTTGCAGTATTCCAACTGTATATCTGACTTGGATGGCGATCTCAGGTCTGGTGCTATGGCCTCCACTCCTGGTCCTGAGAAAAGCGGAAGTCCTCACTGGGCACCGTCACATCCAGCAGGAGCTCCTGGTCCCTCCCGGCACAGCGGAATCTGCTAACTTATCCCAATCTGCCACGTCCAGGCCAAATAAGGGAGCTGTGCCGAGCAGCTCCAAACTGGCACTGCTTGCCTGGGTGCATGATGGGCTTTTCAAAATCGCACAAGTGCAGAGGATGCTGGTGAATTCTGGGATATTGGCTGTGTGGTGGGTTTGTTCCAGGAATGGCTTGTGGTAAGATGGGGCTAGAATCAGGCACGAGAGCTGGCAAAGGAGTGGGTTCAATAATTACTTCAGTGTGATACAATGAGATAATGTGTTTGACCTCGCAGCGAGACAATCTCCGAAAAGCTTAATGCAGCCAAACAAAACCAGAGGATTCAGCCCAAGGTTAGTATTTCTTCTAAGACCATGAGAAATAGGAGCAGGAGTAAGGCATTCAATAAGATCATGGAAGCCCAAAAAGGCACATTTCAATCTGTCGCATCTCAATCCCTGACAGGAGATCCAGTCAGTATAATCCAAGAAAAGTGTAATTATAACTCAGTTAAAGAGGTTAATTCTTTTCCCTGTAGTTCCGTCCAACACATGCTGTAGGCAGGTGGTAAAAGTGGAAGAGATCGCTGGTCAGCCATGTGTTGGGAAATTGGACTCTCCACAACCACTATCCGCAGTTTAAGAATGCAACACATGTGTTGCTACTACAAGTCCCAGTTCCTGAGTGATCTGTGACACAAATCCTATTCCCACAGACCTGTCCTGGAAATCTCCACAATCTCATTTGATGGTAAATTTGCTGGAGATGATATGCTCCAGACGCTTACTCTGAAGAACTTTCATCCTACTCATTTCATGTAGGATCTCTTTGTGTGCACTCCATTGGCTTAGTGTTGCTGAGCTACAGAAGGGGAGCTGGGTGTTGACCTGATTTCCACCATACTACCACCTTTGCTGCCATATTGGAGGATGGGACACTTGTATTATAAAAAGACGTTTTGAGGTGAACTCTGCCACACTGCACATGCTTGGTTTTTCTTTCTTTTTAACCATTGTAACCTGATTGGCTCTGGCACGAACAACGCAGCTAAGTGCAAAAAATATAAAAATAATTAAAAAGCACAATTTACTTTTCAGTGGTATATAAGCAACACAGCTCTCACTGTTCACTTGTGCTGAAATGAAGAAGCAAACACAGTCTTTATTCTTTCAGGAGAAAAACATTTATTTCAGGAAAGTGTAAGATACATGAAGGAGTATGGAACTGAGGTGCATTGAGAGGGTTAGATGACAGAGAGTGGGAGGATGCTACTAAACCACTAAAAGGTAATTATATCTTGAAATATATTTTAATTATTTAAATATTTTTTGCACTGTGCTGGGTTGAAACACCTGTTCTGTTTATTTTGCATAATTGTCATTATTATAATTTCTGTAAATTTTACATCATTCTATGTACGAGATTTTCAACACTAAATTCGTAATTGTTATAAACAGAATATCACAAATTTGTCGTTTTTTTAAAAGATATTTTCGATTTAATTTTTTATGCATTGATTCTTCTATAAAAATGTGACCATAGGATATAAGCATCACCAGCAAGGCCAGCATTTACTGCTCCTCCATAATTGCTCTTGAGATGGTGGTGGTGAGCTGCTTTCTTGAACTGCTGCAGTCTGTGTGGTGTTCGTACGCCCACATGCTGTTCAGAAAGGTGTTCCAGAATTTGGATCCAGCAAGAGTGAAGGAACAGTGGCATCGTCCCTAACCAAGATGGTTATGGCTTGGGGGTGGGGGGGGGACTCTTGCATGTGGTGGCGTTCTCTTGTGTCTACTGCCTTGTCCCTGTAGGTGGTAGAAGTCATGGGTTTGAAAGCTGTTGTAGAAGGAATCTTGACAAGTTGCTGCTCTGCGTTTTGAAGATGGTAGAAGTCAGAAGTCACATGATGCCTGGATTATAGTCCAACAGATTTATTTGAAATCACAAGATTTCAGGGTGCTTCACCTGATGAAGGAGCAATGTTCCAAAAGCTCGTGATTTCAAATAAACCTGTTGGACTATAACCTGGTGTCATGTGACTTATGACTTTGTCCACCCCAGTCCAACACCAGCACCTCCACATCTTGAAGATAGTATACACTGTGTACCCATAGTGGATGGAGTCAATGTTGAAGGTGGAGGATTGGGTGTGACTTAAGAAAACTGCTTCATAATAACGTTTTCTTGTTTATCAACTATTCTGAAAACTCCTTAACTAAATGAGGGAATAAAGGAGTAGTATCTATCCTGGAAACTCCCTAGAGTGCTATAATTCCTCTGCAATCCCTCCTAGAGATGATGTATTTGAAATCCTAAAATCCGAAGTGGGGTAGGGGTTCTTCCTAATGTACTTTACTTTTTATTAGGAAGGGATTGGGCTATAGGAGTAAAGATCGGGACTTTAGACCTATCGATCACACCTGGGGTACTGTGTACAGTTTTCTTGCCATACACGAAGAAAGATATTTTTATTTCAGAGGGGCTGAGTCTAACAAGACTAATGTTTGAAATGTTGAAGAGTGTGGTACTTCTCAGCATCTGAGGAGCAGGAGAGTCAACGTTTGGAGCATCAGATCTTCATCAGAAATGAGGGTGTGGCTCAAGGGGGCTGAGAGATAAATGGGAAGAGGCTGGGGCTGGGGAAGGGGAAGGAAGATGGACAGGTAGGACAATTCAAAAGGATGGTGCCGAGTTGAGAGGCAGGGAGGTTTGGGCTTCACAAACAGCATCTCTTTCTCCTAATTTTTTAGATGAGCAGACTATCTGAGGAGGAGAGATAAAGCGGACAAGTTCAACATTCCCAAGAACTCGGAGTAATGCCATTGAAACCCACATGGGGATTAACAGGGTGGCTGTTGAGAGAATGTTTCCTCTGACTGGGGAGTTTTGAATTAGGGCTCCTCAGAATAAAGGGTTGGGACTGAGATTTGGGTTGCAGTTTGGAATTCTCTGCCAGGATGCAGTGGAGGGACTCGAGCTGTCTCAACTGGCAGTGAGAGAGTAGGGATGGGCCTGGCCCGTACTAAGTGTCTCAGAATATTTCACTGGCCCCTGACAGTCTTTCACCAAAGACCAGTGACAGAAATTTCACCCAGTGAGAGCTGCCAACCAATTCACTTCACTGGAGTGGCTGCTTTGACTGCAGACCTCACTTTCTCCTCAAAGAAACTCGAAGACTGGCGAGCAGCCTAGGCTGGGACGATTTACACCTGCTACCACAACCAACCCATTGTCAGCTCAGCTACGAATGATCCCATTAACAACACTTGATTTCCCCCAGGTTGAACTTTACCCATTCCTTTGTTTGCCCAATTGTTTTCTTTCTTTCTCTGGGCTCCATCCCCACCTATCGTTTACTCCTCACCCCTCAACACCACCCATCTTTAGCATTTATACCAACCTTTTCCCATCTGCCATCAGTTCTGAAGAAGGGTCCCTGGACTCTGTTAACTCTGTTAATGTTGACTCTGTTAATGTTGATGGATATGGGAAGGTGCGAAATGCTTGCATACCCCTCTGCTGTCTGAATAAATGCCCTCAACCCTCTAAACATGCCACAGGAGAGGGCAGAAAATGCCTCTCCCACCTTTGCCCCCTTGCAGAGCTGTGCATACCCAGTTGGTGAGTGCATTCAGAACCATGGATGTTTGGATATTATTAGTAATAAAAGGACATGGGGGGGATCACATGGAAAACATCACTGAAGTGAAAGGGTTTCACAAACAACAAATGTAGGGAATCAGTTATCTCAATTGGCTGGTTTGCGATGCAGCATGATGCCAACAGTATGGGTTCAATTCCCGCATTGGCTGAGGCTGTGAGGAAGGACTCACCTTTTCACCTTTCCCCTCACCTAAGGTGTGGTAACCCTCAGGTTAAACTACCACACCTCTCTCTAGTGAGAGAGCAGCCCTATGACCTAGTAGGTTCAATGGTGATTTTACCTTTTGGTAACAGGGCTACATGAGCTGTAATTTTTGTAATAGTTTGTGCTACTTATATGTAACTAAAATAATGTACATAGATTCCTTTCATTTGAAAATCTGTTGCAGGTTTGTTTACTGCTAACATTGATATATACCACTCAGGGACATCTCCATATGCATCCTTCACCTAAGTTATGCAATACAGAGTGACCATAGTCTCTGGTCACCTCATGACAAAGTGACCCTTAGCCTATCTGCATTAGGAGGTCTTAAAGCATCTCCAGTCTCAAAGCAGCAAAACTCCCTGCCCTTCTCTTTTTCCTTCTGCTCTTATCAATAAGTGGACATTTTAATTTCCAAGTATTGGCCTTTTTAAATCATACAAATTGTTGGCTTGGATGAGACCATACCACCTCACTGTTCTCATCTAGTTAGTAGTAATGATTCCATTTTTAACATCAACCAATCATAGTCTAGAAAGGGAACCACAGAAGCAAGAGAAATACTAGAGTCACTCAGCGCGTCAGGAAGTTCTGATGGGAAGTCATCTCGTTCCCACCAGAGATGCCACCTGACCAGTACTTCTCAAAGTTTTTGTTTTAATTTTAGATTTCCAGTTACCACATTATTTTGCTTTTGTCTTGAGGGCAGAAGAGGAACAATTTGAAATGCAAAACTGATTCAATGGGTTTAGCTGTGGAGAAACTACTTTCTGTTGTGGGCGAATACAGAACAATTGGGTTTTATTTAACCTTAGAGCTTGGCTGGAAGAAACAAGTGAATTTCAGAATCACTTTAGTCATACCACCCTCTGCAGGAAAGCCTTCTGCATGAAAACATTGCCCCTTAGGTCTCTTTTATATTTTTCCCCGCTCATCCTAATATGCCCTCTAGTTCTGGACTCCCCCACCCCAGGGGGAGCTGAAAAATGTGTTGCTGGAAAAGCGCAGCAGGTCAGGCAGCATCCAAGGAGCAGAAGAGTCGACGTTTCAGGCATAAGCCCTTCTCCTGCTCCTTGGATGCTGCCTGACCTGCTGCGCTTTTCCAGCAACACATTTTTCAGCTCTGATCTCCAACATCTGCAATCCTCACTTTCACCCCAGGGGGAGTCTATTTATCCTATCCATGCCCCTCATAATTTTGTAAACCTCTATAAGGTCACCCCTCAGCCTCCGACACTCCAAGGAAAACAGCCCCAACCTGTTCAGCCTCTCTCTATAGCTCAAATCTTCACAACATTTAAGAGGCATTTGGATGGGTACATGAATTGGAAGGGTTTGGAGGGATATGGGCCGGGTGCTGGCAGGTGGGACTAGATTGGGTTGGGATATCTGGTCCACGTGGATGGGTTGGACCGAAGGGCCTGTTTCCATGCTGTACATCTCTTTGACTCTATGACTCTATATACAAAGGACTGTGGAAATCTGGAATTCTGAAGCTTGTGGTTGAGAACAATTTAAATTTTCAAGACTGAGATGGGTTGTTTTTTAGCACCAACAACAACTTATATTTATAGAGTGCCTCTAATGCAGTGAAAGGCTCCATGATGCTTCACAGGAGCATCCTAAAACAAAATAAGGCTCTGAGCCACTAAAGGTAATTCAGAAGGTCAAAAACCTGATCATGGAAAAGAATGTCTTCATGAAGGAAGGTGAGATAGAGGAGGGCGCAGAGTGACCAGACAATCAAAGGCATAGCCACCCACGTTGGAACAATTATGATTGGGAATTCGAAAGAAGTTAGAATTAAGGTGCATATATATCAGAGAGGTTCTGGTGTTTGAAGAAGGGAAGGACAAGTCTATAGAGGGATCTGCCATGATGCAATAGGCTTAATGGATTGAATGACCTTTAGCTGTAGTAAGCAATTAATGCTGACACCAAAGAAATGGTGTAATTATAAGGGGTAACCAGTTCTTAACATAGTGACATTCCCACTCAAGACATACACATGTTGCAGCAGCAATCTTATGTAAATTCTGAATTCCTGATTCTAATTAATGTGACATAAGGGCGAGTCATAGACTTTACCATTGCAGAGGATTTTATATTGTTTTCATTCCATCAAATGGAAGTATCATAAATAATTTATTTTAGTGCTACCTTTGGCAAATGATGACTGATTTAAAACAGTGATACATTACGACCTCCATGTTTTCTAGATTTTGAGAAATGCTATGGGTCTTTCCCCTGGGGTGGGGGAGTCGTCTTTCTAGACTACGTTAAAAATTGAATCATTACAGCTAACTGGCTAGGAAATAGAGGTGAAAATGTGTTGCTGGAAAAGCGCAGCAGGTCAGGCAGCATCCAAGAAGCAGGAGAATCGACGTTTCGGGCATGAGCTCTTCTTCAGGAAGGGAAATAGAGGGCATAAGTTTAGGGTGGGGGGGGGAGATTTAAGTGGGACCTAAGGGGCAACCTTTTCATGCAGTGGGTGGTGCGTGTATGAAATGAGCTGCCAGAGGAAATGGTGGAGGATGGTACAATTACAATATTTAAAACGCATCTGAATGGGTATATGAATTGGAAGGGTTGTGAGGGATATGGACCAAGTGCTGGCAAATTAGACTAGATTAATTTAGGATATCTATTCAGCATGCATAAGTTGGACCAAAGGGTCTGGATCCATGCTGTGCATCGCTGTGTCTTTATGACTTCCTTTCAATTTGGAATGTGTGACAGCAGATTTCAAGCCTATCACCATATTGTCATTTCTCAGTGTTGTGATTGACTGAATGATGTGCATTGTGAGGTCAATGGAAATTCATTCATTTATTCCTTCCCTCAATGACATGTTGTCACAGAGTAAATGAGCAACGCTATTAATAGACAGACCTGAGGGCTGATCATTTCAGTTTTAGTACTTAGAATGTCTCAGGGGTCTTGGTGGAGGTATTCAGACACAGGAAGGAATCTGGACAGATCAGTAGAAACTGCTCCCACTCGTAAAGTTATTGGGAAGTGAAAGGCTGCCGCAGTGATATGAGATCAAAAAAGACATTTTCACTCAATGAGTGATTAACATCTGGATTGAGCTGCCTGAAGCCAAGGCATTCAACTGAGGCATTCGTAAGGAGATTAAATGATTATTTGAAAAGGAACAATATGCAGATTTACAGGAAGAAGGCAGCAGAACGATATGAAGTAAATCACATATTAAGAGAGCTGCTGCAGAAATGATGGTCTGAATAATAATTGGCTGGAGAAACTCAGCAGGTCTAGCAACATCTATGAAAGAAGAAACAGAGTTAAAGATTTAAGTCCAACATGACTTCAAAACTGGTTCCCTTTTCTCCGGCATTTTCTGCTTTTCTTTCAGCTTTCCAACATCCACAGTGTTTTACTTTCATTTGTGCTAATGGCCCCCTGCAGTGTAATAGTATCTGACGGGGAGAGTGATCAAGGTGTTAGGAGACATGTAACACTTACTAAACAAATCTTCACAAGAATGTCTTTAAGAACATCACCATGGAAAGTGGAATTAGACGATCAAAATGCCACATCTCGTTGATAGTAATATATAGCTGTGAAAGCTGGTACATAAGCAAGGCAGTGGAGGATAAATTAAGGGCAGCAGACTTTGATTTCTGGGACATATGATGGGAATTAACAGGACAACGCAAGCAGCTAATAGAGTCATAGAGATGTAGGGCACAGAAATAGACCTTTTGGTTCAACTCATCCATGCCGACTAAGTATCCTAAATTAGCCGAGTTCCATTTGCCAGCACTTTGCCCATCTCCGTCTAAACCCTTTCTATTCATATGCCTGTCCAGATGCCTGTAAAATGCTGTAATTGTACCAGCCTCCACCACTTCCTCTGGCAGCTCATTTCATACACGCACCACCCGCTGCGTGAAAACGTTGCCCCTCAAGTCCTTTTATATCTTTTCCCTCTCACCTTAAATCTATGCCCTCTCAGTCTGGTCTCCCCTACCCTGGGAAAAACACCTTGGCTGTTCACCATAGCCATGTCCCTCATAATTTTATAAACCTTTCTAAGGTCACCCCTCAGCTTCTGATGCTTCAGGGAAGAAAGCCCAGCCTATTCAGTTGTTCCCTAGAGCTGAAACCCTCCAATCCTGGCAACATCCTTGTAAAGCTTTTGTGCACCCTATAAAGTTTAACAACATCTTTCCTATAGCAGGGAGACCAGAATTTTGAGAAGAAGCAGATTTACAGGCTGGAGGTTATCACATATGATGATTACAATATAGTCCTCTTTGGATTCCCCGACCCATATCTTTTTATTTATTCATGGGATGTGGGCATTATTGACTAAGCCAGCATTTATTGCTAATCTTATTGAGGACGTTATATTTCCTTCCCTGAAGGACATTAGTAGACTAGATATAGAAGTAGATTTTATTATCGCATGCACTTGAGTACATGAATACAGGAGTACTGTGAAAAGTGTACAAATGAAATAGACTTTTCAACACGGTCACTTTCAGAATAGCTTTTTACTAAATTCAGTTTGTACCATCTACCATGGTGGGATTCCAACTTATGCCCTCAAAAGATTACCCTGGGGTTCTGGATTACTAGTCCAGTAATTTTACCATTACACCATGCTTTTGATTCTTGCTGGGAAAGAAAGAACCAGTTACCTTCTGACCCCAGATCATGTTGAATTCAACTCTGGCAGGGGAATGGGCTGAGGAAATCACTAGTTCATTACAGAACCCACGTGACTTTGCCAGGATTGTAATCAATCAAAATGAGAATTACCCAGGGAGTTCAGTCAGACAAACAATCCGATCTGTCAATTAAGAATGCATGCACTGATCAAAGCAATTGACAATTTTTGATGCAAATGCTTGTAGCGATTGTAAGGAGGTCAGCACCTGGACATCAAAGAATATGAAGTCCCTGATTGGACCTGTTAATCTGGTTGATATATGTCCTGGCTCAAAGGAGCGTGTAAGAGATTCTAACACTCTGGTATCTGTCTCTGAATGAGATAGTACTAAAGTCAAAGACTGTTGCTGTGCAAGCAAAGAGTGACTTAGTGTTGGATACCAGCCTCTGTGGAGTTATTTCAGTGCCCATACATTGGGTACCTCTGGGCTATTACATCCAGCAATGGAAGCATCACAAATAAAACATACATTTTGTCAGCTCTACAACCTTCCAAGGTGTTTGTGATTCGCCAATTCAAGCTTCTAGAACACACAGAATTTCAATTGCTCCATCACAGAGGGCCATGTTTTCAGCTGCCCAGGCTCAGAGTCCTGGAATTCCCTCCTGAAATCTCTCCACCACTCAATCCTTCTTTAAGAGACCCATTAGAACCAAATTTTTGGTCACATGTTCTCATACCTCCTTGTGTGAATTGGTGTCCACTGTGCGTTTGAAACACTTTGAGAGATGTTACATTATCCCAAGGGTACTCTATGACTGTGGGCTGTTACTGAAGTCCACACAAGCTGACATAACAGATTTGCATCTACTGGAAAATTGCATTGCCATGATCTAATCTGCCTGTCCTTCCTTCGGTTCTCCAGCCTAATCTGCTTTCTCTTGCTCCTGCTGAACATCTACAATACGTTCCCACCTTAACATCGAGCATACTTAGCTGTTACCTTAGAGTTCAAGGGAAAGTTGTTGCTGTAGCAGTTGAACCAAGATATAAGAATCAGATAATTACAATACAGGAGCTAATTTACATTTATTTAGCACCTTTAACATAGCACATCATGACAGCAGTATAAAAGGACACTGACACGGAGCCAAAGAAGACAATATTAAGACAGCTGTCCAAACACTAGGTTGAGGAGATAGGTTTTATATATCATCTTAATGAAGGAAAGGGCAGTAGAGAGATGTTGATATTTAACAAGGGGATGCCACATCTTTGGGCCTGGACAGTTGAAGGCAAGACTAATAATGGTGGTGGCTCCTTAAATCAGTATAAAATAAATGCTGAGTGTTGGCAATTCTTTTTGAAGTGTTGATGAAGCAACACTTTTCCCTTTTCAGAAGGGAGGTCTGCTCCCTGGTAAGTTGGACTTCTAAATAATTTTTGCACTTAAACAGCAGCCTTTCAAAATTCAAGGACAACTTTAGGGCAAAGTAGGAAACGTTTCAATATGGAATTAACTTTGCTAGAACAGACCATGGTGTTGTTGACAAAGCCAGCAAGTGGCATTATTGCACAACTCAACACTGAGATACCTAACTTTGATAAATACAACAAATTAATATTTTTTAAAATTGTAACTGCTTCACTTTCGCCCGTGTATATCATTTTTGAAGCTTTACTATTGAACAGTGGTCTCTGGTGGAATACAATAGTATCTGAAGTTGTGACAATTTATAATCTGAGACAGACATTGGGAAATGTTGGCATGCATGTGAGCAAACATGAGCTTCTGTAGTGATCCCCAGAGAAATGTGATGCAAAATTAACTGTCCTTGTGAACCAGATGAAAGGTGTGAAGATACTGAATAGGATCAGTGCCTATGGTGTTGAGGATAGTACATTAGAATATTGGCTCACTAATAGGAAGCAGAGAGTTGGGATAAAGGCTAACATTTTCAGGATGGCAACTTGCACAAGTGAAATGCCACAGGGATCAGTGTGGGGGCCATTGTTATATACAATATATATATTAATGACTGGGATGAAGAAGGTGAATGTTCTCCAGCCAGGTTTGTGGATAACACAAAGGTAGGTGGGAAGGTAAATGGTGAGGATGACACAAAGAGTCTGCAGAGGGCTACAGCTGGGATTAGGGTTCGGGTTAACAGACCGGGCAACAACTTGCCAGATGGAATATAATGTGGGAAAATGTGAGGCTATGCACTTTGGCTGAAAGATTATTATTTAACTAGAGAAAGTGTGCAGAAAGCTATAGCACAGAGGGGTTTGGGGATTGTAATGCACAAATCACCGAAAGTATTCAAGTTCAGTGGGCAATAAGGAAGGCAAATTAAATTTTATTTCAAAGGAAATGGAGTATAAAAGTAAAAAGATTCTGTTAAAACTACACAGGACACTAGTCAAATCACAGCTGGAGTAATTAGAACAGTTTTGGGCCATGTATCTAAGGAAAGACATACTGACATTGGAAGTGGTCCAGAGATGATGATGATGAATAAGGTGATGTCAGGTATGGAGGGAATTGTGATGTGTTCAAAAAGGTTAGCTACCATCCTATAGATCCTTCAAAGCTGCCTAATGGGAGACAGAAAGAAATGGGAGTTTCCTGGTTAACCAAATAGCTAAAGGCAATGGCAAACCACTACAATCTCTTGTTAGTGACTTGAACAGACAGAATTTCGCCTCAGAGGCTACCAGCTCAGATAAAACTGGATCACACAAAGCAATTTAATGTATAAGTATGAAATTTTCAACAGACAAGAGCTTAGGGTCATAGAGTATATTCAAAGCTGAGATAGACAGATTTTTAATCAGGAAGGGCATCAGAGGTTATGGGGAAAAGGCAAGCAAGTGAAGTTGGGGATTACCAGATCAGCCAAGATTTCCTTGAATGGCACACCAGACTCAATGGGCTGAATGGCCTACTTCTGCTGTTAACATCTTATGGACATGTTGACATCACATTCTGCTTCTCAGTTTGCCATGTTAAATGAAGTAAGACCTGCAGTAAATACAAGGGATAATCAATTCCGGTTCTTTCAATACCCTCTATCTGAAATAGGTTCACTTCTAAAAGTTTTCATTTAAGGATCAATTCCTTCATTTCTCCATCTTGAAAACATTTCCCTTTATGGAAGCACAGGCCTGCAGTAGCTCACCGAGGTTGTGTAGTGCGTATCTCTCCGAGCTTTTGTCTGTCGAAGTTTACACACTCATACATTAAGTTGCTTTGTGTGATCGAGTTTGATCTGAGCTGGTAACATTCCAACTCTTTCGGTCTGCCATTAAGCAGTTTAAAAGATCTGCAGGCTGGTAACCAACCTGTCTGACAATATCATAACTCCACACACTGTGATCATCAATTCCTGATGTAGGTCTTCAACACAGAGCTCTTGGTTCCAAGTTATGGAGACAACCATTGCATCATCACAAGACCTTCCCCACAACTAACAGCATTAAAAATAAATTGTCTGGGTATAACCTCACATTTAAAGAAATTAGGTAAGAAGACAATACCAGTTTCAGGGAAGTGTTACATAAGACGGAAGAGTAAGGATCGAGAGATCAACTTTGAGGAGAAACAAGATGCAAAACGGTATTTTTTTAATTCATCCACAGGATGAGGACGCCACTGGTTAGGCCAGCATTTATTGCCCATCCATAATTTGCCAGAGGGCAGCTAAGAGTCAACCACATTGCTGTAGGTCGACAATCGCATGCAGGCCAGACTAGATAAGGATGACCAATTTCCTTCCCTAAAAGACATTAGTGAACCAGAGGTTTTTTTTCCCTAACAATGGATTTATGGCCATCATTGGAGTCTTATTGCTAAATTATTATTGCATTCAAAACCCATCATCTGTCATGGCGAGATTGAAACCCATGTCCCCAGAACATTACCTGGGTCTCTGGGTTAATAGTCTGGCGATAGTACCACTAATCCATCACCGACCCTGCGTAGAGGGAACTAACTGTCCCTGTGTGAAACCTTTCCTCAGAAGGTTCAAGGGTGGAGTTGTAATGGAATAAATTCTACACTCCCTGAAGACAAAATGAATTTGAGAAGTTAACGAGTCGTTTCTTCATGGTGTAACAGATATCACTGGCATGTGATATAACATGATAGTAGGACTTCAAATTGCTGTCCTGATAAGCTCCTGCCCATTATTTTTAAATTCCACAGTGATTATTCTCCTGTGATTTACTGCCAATATAGATTTATTTTAAATTCTTGAAGAATCCAGTTCGTTACCTCAGAGTGAGGAGGTCGGGTCAGTTTTCGACTCAACTCAGTTGAGATTTCCTGCTGCCAAATTGAATAAGGAACTAAGCTCCAGCAAGAATTCTCACGGAGTGTCCCGGCATGTCAAAGAATTGTGCATTTATCAGGGACATCAAAACAAGAAATGCTGGATTTATAAACTCAGGTTTGACTCAATCATTGGTTGGCACACAGAACTTATTTAAGAGTATTATGCCCTCTAGCAGACAAATTCACATGCATTAAATACACATGTTTTATCCATTGGGACATGGCAAGTAGCAAATAATGAGAGTGTTTTACCTGAGTAAGGCATAAAGTGGATTGACACTTCTTGCTGACAGTGATTTCAACAATGCATTGTAAGTGTTAAAAGCAGAACTGACATTTATTAAGGGGAGATGGTGGTTTTTAACCAGGTTCCCTGTTTATACCCCTCTCTTGAATCAGCAACTCCACAACATTTCAGTCAACTGCAAATTAACTCCCTGGTCACTGTGCAACCTACTGCTGGTAAACAAGCCTATTTTCATGTTAGCTGTCTGTTGTAGTTGGAGATTCTTCAAAAATAATACCAAAACAATTAAGTTAAATCGTTATTAAATTACGCTACACTGTGGATCTGGAAATCTGCAATGTAAACAGAAATTACTGGAGAATTCCAGGTCTGCCAGCATCTGTGGAGAAAGTAAAACAGAGTTCAGGTTTCGCTTCCAATCACCTTTCATCAGAACTATTAATCTCGATTGAGGTGATTTAGAGGTCAGTTGACTTCTTCTATTTCTGAGCACCGTAAATGTGCCTGCACGGCAGCAGCTACCAATGCACTTTCAAAGATGTTTGACCAATTTAGATTGAACTTTTGAATGTTGTGAGTTGGAGCAATGGTGGGGGCAGGTGAGGAGAGAGGTATATACAGTACGTGTGTTGCCCAGGAGGAGCACTTTGACCTTTTACCCAGTGTTCTTGTGTGACAGACAAAAAGCAGGGAACTGACTCAGGAATTAATTAAACAAGTAATTCTTTATTTAACTCTTTAGATACCAACACTCAATGTAAAACATATATTCATTGCAACATTTATGCTTTACTTCATTGAACTTCACTCCAACTTTAACTCACTTTATTTAACTTCGTGTTACTTTATATTAACTTAATTCTCATTCAACCCTAAGTTTAATTTTATAAATTTGGTTTGGATGATGTTAATGGTGCTGAGGTAGAGATGGTGAAGAGCTTCAAGTTCCTATGAGTGAAGATCACAAACAATCCATCCTGGTCAATTCAAGTCAACGCTATGGTTAAGAAAGCACACCAATGCCTATCCTTCCTCAGAAGGGAAAGGAAATTTGCCATGTCCACAATGACTCTTACCAATTTTGATAGATGCACCAAAGAAAGCATCGTATCCAGATGCCTCACAGCTTGGTATGGCAACTGCTCTGCCCAAGACTACAAGAAATTACAGAGACTTGTGAATGCAACCATCATAAAAACTTGCCTTTAATCTATTGACTTCATCTATACTACCTGCTGCCTCAGGAAAGCAGCCAACATGATCAATGATCCCACCCCCGCAATCATACTGTCTTCCACCCTAAAAGACATAAAAGCTTGGAAAAATGTTCCAACACATTCAAGAACAGCTTCTTCCCCACTGTTATCAGACTTATAAATGGACCTCTCATATATTAGAGTTGATCTTTCTCTGCACCTTCTCTGTATCTGTAAGTCTACATTCTGCATTCTGTTCCATTACTCTGATGTACTTATGTAAGGCATGATTTGCCTGGATGGCACGCAAAACAATATTTTTCACTGTATCTTAGTGTGTGACAATAATCTAATCAAATCAAATCAAAAACCACCCCAATTCAAGTGAAGTGGCCAGCTTTGCTCTCTGTGTGGATCTTGCCTCTTGGTTCTTCACCTTTTCAAATGTTGATCTTGAAGATTAGTCTCAAGAATCCTTTGTCTGCTAACTTTTGTCACAAAAACATGCACTCCCAGAAACTCCTCTGGCACTCAGCCATTGCATTGACTAAACCCTGATCATATTACAAAGAACAAAGAATAAAGAAAATTACAGCACAGGAACAGACACATCTTCTCTCCAAGTCTGCACCAATCCAGATCCTCTATCTTAATTTATTACCTATTTTCTAAGGATCTGTATGCCTCTGCTCCCTGCCCATTCATGTATCTGTCTGGATACATCTTAAATGATGCTATCATTCCCCCCCCTTAACACCTCCGCTGGCAACGCGTTCCAGGCACCCACCAACCTCTGTGTAAAGAACTTTCAATGCATATCTCTCCTAAACTTTTCCCCTCTCACTTTGAACTCGTGACCCCTAGTAATTGAGTCCCCCACTGGGGGAAAAAGTTTCTTGCTATCCACCCTGTCTATACCTCTCAAGATTTTGTAGACCTCAATCAGGTCCCCCCTCAACCTCCGTCTTTCTCATGAAAACATTCCTAATCTACTCAACCTCTCTTCATATCTAGCACCCTCCATACCAGGCAACATCCTAGTAAACCTTCTCTGCACCCTCTCCAAAACATCCACATCCTTTTGATAATGTGGTGGCCAGAACTGCATGCAGTATTCCAAATGTGACCGAACCAAAGCCTTATATGACTGCAACATGACCTGCCAACTCTTTGACTCAATTCCCCATCCAATGAAAGGAAAGCCGTATGCTTTCTTAATCACTCTACTGACCTGTGTTACCACCTTCAGGGAGCAATGGACATGAACACTCAGATCTCTCTGTACAATTTTCCCCAAGACTTTTCCATTGACATATAGTTTGCTCTTGAATTAGATATTCCAAAATGCACCACCTCACATTTTCCCTGATTGAACTCCGTCTTCCATTTCTCTGCCTAACTCTCCAATCTATTTATATTCTGTTGCCTGCTCTGACAGTACCCTACACTATCTGCTACTCCACCAATGTTAGTGTCATCTGCAAACGTGCTAATCAACTACCTAGACCTTCCTCCAGATCACTTATGTATATGACAAACAACAGTGGTCCCAACACAGATCCCTGTGGAACACCACTGGTCATAGGTCTCCATTTTGAGAAACTCCCTTCCACCACTACTCTGTTTCCTGCTGCCCAGCCAGTTCTTTATCCATCTAGCTGGTACACCCTGAACCTCATGCGACTTCACTTGTTCCATTAGCCGACCATGGGGAACCTTACCAAATGCAGTATTGTTCGATCCCAGCCAATGGAGTTTTACTGGTTAAAAAAAACTCCCAGATATTAAACAGCCAGACTCCATGCTCCATATAAAGTAATAGTGGTACAAACCTCTCTAGCCCAGTGCCATACACTTGTCTTATTGGTCAATACAGGAAGCTGCAGTTCACAATGTGCCCTGGCTGCAGTTTTAACTGAGGTCAGAGCTTAAACTACCTTGACTAAAATGCATGCTTGATTGTAGCTCTGAATAACTTCTGCTACTGGCCACCTGACCAGGAGCAATTGTAGTTGCATTTTCAGATCAAAACCTTCTTCTCATTATTATATTTCTCATTATTTTTATTTACTGTGTGTACAGTCACACAGTGAATGGAGGGATGGTACAAGAGACAAAAATGGCTCGATATGTCAGCAGAACTCCTCACAGGAGATGTTCCAAGTAGCAGTAGCAGCAAAGTCACAGAGTTAATTGACTTATCTCTCGATCAAATTCTTTAAAACAAGTTTCAACTTTAGTCAGCGGACATTTCTTTGCAAAGATTTATTGGAATGCAACATGTTGCAGCCTCCACTCATTATGCTTCACATCTTTCATAATTCCCTTCCATTCCATGTCAGTGCTAGCTGTGGCTCAGTAAGTAATGTGTTAATTAATTAATGCACGTTTCTGCAAGTTAAGTAAATCTACATAAAAAGTTCACAGGAACCCGCCATGCAGCACAACTAGTTCAGACTGGTGTCCATGCTTCTTACCAACTTCCAGTCAGCCCTTTTCATCTAACCCTCACAATACAACAGGGGAGGTGACACCTATTATTGCTAAACAGACCCTTTGATCCAACTCATCCATGCGTCCAGATACCCTAAATTAATCTAGTCCCATTTGTCAACATTTGGCCCATATCCCTCTAAACCTTTCCCTATTCATGCACTTGTCCGGATGCCTTTGAATGTTGTAACTGTACCAGCCTCCACCACTTCCTCTGGCAGCTCATTCCATACACATACTACCCTCTGCGTGAAAAGTTTCACCTTTGGTCCCTTTTAAATCTCTCCCTTCTCACCTTAAACATCTACCCTCTGTTTTTGGACTCGTCTACGCTGAAGAAAAAACCTTGTCTATTTACCCTATCCATGCCCCTCACAATTTTATAAACCTCAGGTTACCCCTCAGCAACAGACGCTCCAGGGAAAATAGCCCCAGCCTAATCAGCCTCTCCCTATAGCTCAAACACTCCAAACCTAACTCAAAGGTAAAAGGTGAGGCAAGTTTGCATGGAGGCAAACAAGATCATTTGTGTCTGCACCATTGTCATGTTCTTGCTTGCTTTCTGATAGCTATTCACCATATCATGAACTCAGGAAATGTATTATACATTTTTGCTTAATTCTTCTTTTTACCCATAATCTAATGTAATTCGTACTCATAGTGGTGTAAATCTCCAGGACCAAGTCTGAAATTATAGATGGGTTACAGCTCAGAATATTAGACATGCCATAAATGAGATTAGATTCCCTACAGTGTGGTCCAACCAGTCCACACCGTCCCTCCGAAGTGTAACCCACTCAGTCCCATCTCCCTCTGACTAATGCGCCTAAGACTATGGGCAATTTAGCATGGCCAATTCACCTGGCCTGCACATCTGCAGACTGTGGGAGGAAACCGGAGCACCTAAGGAAGCCCACGCAGACACGGGGAGGATGTGCAAACTCCACACAGACAGTCACCCGAGACTGGAGTCGAACCTGAGACCCTGGTGCTGTGAGGCAGCAGTGCTAACCACTGAGCTACCGTGCCACTCCTTATGGGAACGTTGATATTTATTTGGGTTGAATGTATTGCCCCTTTGTGGTATTGTCTTAGCCTGGAGCTAGCTCCAGTATGCCAAGTTCACTGCGTCCTCCCTGCCTTTTACCTGCCTCGTGGTGTCAATCACCTTGCTAACTATTGTGGACTTTATAATGGTATGAAAGGATGTTAATGCATTGGAAACTATTCAGATAAGATTTACTAGATTAATAGCTAGATTGAGCATACTGCCTTGTGAGATAAGATTAGACATAGAAACATAGAAACATAGAAAATAAGTACAAGTGTAGGCCATTCGACCCTTCGAGTCTGCACCACAATTCAATATGATCACGGCTGATCATGCTATCTCAGTATCTTACTCCTGCTTTCTCCCTATATCCCTTGATTCTTTTAGCTGCAAGCGCCATGCCCTACTCCCTATTGAATGCATCTAATGAACTGGCCCCGACAGCTTCTTATGGGATAGAATTCTACACGTTCACAACTCTGAGTGAAGAAATTCTTCTTCATTTTAATACCGAATGGCTATTCTTAGACAGTGATAAGAACAGAGAACAAAGAAGATGGTAAAAGAGGGGGAGGTGTGGCATTATTGATCAGGGACAATATTACAGTTGTAGAAAGGATGTTTGGGGACTCATCAACTGACATAGTATGGGCTGAGGTTAGAAACAGGAAAGGAGAAGTCACCATGCTGGGATTTTTCTATAGGCCTCCAAATAGTCCCAGAGATGTAGAGGAAAGGATAGCAAAGATGATTCTCGATAGGAGTGAGAGAGGCAGGGTAGTTGTCATGGGGGACTTCAACTATCCAAATATTGACTGGGAACACTAAAGTACGAGTACTATAGATGGGTCAGTTTTTGTCCAGTGTGTGCAGGAGGGCTTCCTGACATAGTATATAGACAGGCCTACAAGGGGCGAAGCCACTTTAGATTTAGTACTGGGTAACGAGCCTGGTCAGGTGTTAGATGTGGAAGGAGGTGAGCACTTTGGAGACAGCAATCACAATTCTGTCAAGTTTACTTTAGTGATGGAAAGGGATAGGTGTACTCCACTGAGCAGGAGTTACAGCTGGGGAAAGGGAAACTATGATGCAATTAGGAAAGATTTAGGAAGCGGTAGATTAGGGGAGGAAACAGCAGGGGATGAGCACATTAAAAATGTGGAACTTATTCAAGGAAAAGCTCCAGTGTGTCCTAAATAAGTATGTACCTGTTAGACAGGGTGGACGTTATAGAACGTGTGAGCTGTGGTTTACTAAGAAAGTGGAATCTATGGCCAAGAAAAGAAGAAGGCTTATGTTAGGGCAAAATGTGAAAATTCAGTTAGGGCGCTTGAGGGTTACAAGGAAGCCAGGAAAGACCTAAACAGAGAGCTCAGAAGAGCCAGGAGGGGACATGAGAAGTTGTTGGCGGATAGGATCAGGGTTAACCCTAAGGCTTTCCATAGGTATGTCAGGAATAAAAGAATGACGAGAGTTAAATTAGGGCCAATCAAGGATAGTAGTGGGAAGTTGTGTGTGGAGGCAGAGGAGATAGGGGAAACACCAAATAAATATTTTTCAACAATGTTCAACAGAGAAGATGACAATGTTGGCGAGGAAGATACAGAGATACTTTCATCGAGACTAGAAGAAATTGAGGTTCATAAGGAAGAGGTATTGGAATTATTACAGAATGTGAAGATAGATAAGTCCCCTGGGCCAGATGGGATCCATCCTAGGATCCTCTAGGAAGCAAGGGAAGAGATTGCTGAGCCTTTGGCATTGATCTTCAAATCATCATTGTGTACAGGAATAGTGCCTGAGGACTGGAGGATAGCAAATGTGGTTCCCCTGTTTAAAGAGGATAGTAGAGACAACCCTGGTAATTATAGACCAGTGAATCTCACTTCAGTTGTTGGTAAAGTGTTGGAAAAGGTTATAAGAGATAGGATTTATAACCATCTAGAAAAGAATAATCTGATCAGGGACAGTCAGCACTGTTTTGTGAAGGGTAGGTTGTGCCTAACAAATCTTATTGAGTTTTTTGACAAAGTGACCAAACAGGTAGATGAGAGTAAACCGGTTGATGTGGATTTCAGCAAGGCATTTGATAAGGTTCCCCACAGTAGGCTATTATACGTAATGCGGAGGAATGGGATTGTGGGAGACATAGCAGTTTGGATCAGTAATTGGCTTACTGAAAGAAATCAGAGGGTTGCAGTTGATGGAACATGTTCATCTTGGTGTTCAGTTACTAGCAGCGTACCGCAAGGGTCAGTGTTGGGTCCACTGCTGTTCATCATTTTTATAAATGACCTGGATGAGGGCATAGAAGGGTGGGTTAACAAATTTGCGGACGACACTAAGGTAGGTGGAGTTGTGGATAGTGATGAAGGATGTAGTAGGTTGCAGAGAGACATAGATAGATTGCAGAGCTGGGCTGAGAGGTGGCAAATGGAATTTAACATGGACAAGTGTGAGGTGATACACTTTGGACGGAATATACGGAATGCAGAGTACTGGGCTAATGGTAGGATTCTAGGGAGTGTGGATGAGCTGAGGGATCTAGGTGTCCATTTACACAGATCACTGAAAGTTGCCACCCAGATTGACAGGGTTGTTAAGAAGGCATACAGTGTTTTGGCTTTATTAATAAAGGGATTGAGTTCCGGAACCAGGAGCTTATGCTGCAGCTGTACAAAGCTCTGGTGCGGCCACACTTGGAGTATTGTGTACAGCTCTGGTCACCGCATTATAAGAAGGATGTTGAAGCTTTGGAGAGGGTGCAGAGGAGATTTACTAGGATGTTGCCTAGTATGGATGGAATGTCTTACGAGGAAAGGCTGAGGGCCTTGAGGCCGTTCTCGCTAGAGAGAAGAAGGTTAAGAGGTGACTTAATAGAGAGGTACAAGATAATCAGAAGGTTAGATAGGGTGGACAGGGAGAGCCTTTTTCCAAGCATGGGGAAGGCAAACACGAGGAGACCACAGCTTTAAAGTGAGGGGAGATAGATATAAGACAGATGTCAGAGGTAGTTTCTTTACTCACAGAGTAGTAAGGATATGGAATGCATTGCCTGCAATGGTAGCAGATTTGCCAAGTTTAAGTTCATTTAAGTCTTCATTGGACAGGCATATGGATGTAAATGAAATAGTGTAGATGGATGGGCTTCAGATTAGTAAGACAGGGCGGTGCAACATCAAGGGCCAAAGGGCCTGTACTGTGCTGTAATGTTCTATGTTCTATGTTCTATCTCTAGTTCTGGGCTTCCCCAACATCGGGAACATTCTTCCCACATCCAGTCCCATCAGGATTTTATTTGTTTCTATGAGATCCCCCTCATTCTTCTAAATTCCAGTGAGTATAAGTTCAGTCGATCCAGTCTTTCTTTACATGTCAGTCCTGCCCTTCCGGGAATCAGTCTGGTGAATCTTTGCTGGACTCCCCTCAATAGCGAGAATGTCCTTCCTCAAATTAGGAGAGCAAAACTGCACACAATACTCATGGTATATCTCACCAGGGACCTGTATAACTGCAGCAAGACATCCTTGCTCCAATACTCAATCCTCTCACTATGAAGGCCAGCAAGCCATTAGCTTTCCTCATTACCTGCTGCACCTGCATACCAACCTTCAGCGACTGTTCCACCATGACACCGAGGTCTCATTGCACCTGACCTTTCCTAAACTGCCACCATTCAGGCTCGGACTGTACTGTCTGGGGTTTAGAAGAATCAGAGGTGACTTAATTGGAACATATAACATACTGAGGGGACTCAACAGGATGGATGTTGCAAGTAGAAATAGAATTAGTTTTGTTGTCACATATACTCAGATGACCACAGTGACAAGTTTACAAGTCACCACTTATGGCACCATCTTAGGTACAAAGGTACCAATGGACAGATTCTTAAGCATAAATTCTTAATGGAAAAAACATGAGAAAAATCAAGAAATAAAACGTTCAGCAGAACAGATCAGAGGAATAACTAGAAAAATAAAGAGATAAAAAGTTCAGAATAACAGTCTTTCCAACCCAGCCACGCCATCACCTAACGCCTAGCCCACACCAACTCTTGACTCCAGAATGTGCCAGGCTTCCCCTTTGAGGCTCTAGAGGCCAGGAGACTGCTCTAGAGTCACATCGAGGTTAGAAGTCCATGCTGAGGCCATGCCAGGCTGAAAGACCACAACGCTGGGCTCCTAAGAGACTGCTACGCCAGGGCAGGAGAATATCACACCATGAAGGTCTCCCAAAGAGGCCAAGAGACAGCCACAATGAGTTGGGACACTACCATGTCAGGCCGTGGAAGATCACCATGCCAGGTCTGCACTGAGGCCGAGAGTCTGAGTCCACCCTAAGGCTGGAAGTGTGTTCTTTAGTAGGAGAATATGGAACCAGGGGTCATTGTTTAAAAATAAGGAGGGACCTGTTTAAAGTTTTGTTGAGGAAGTTACTTCAGAAGGAATGGGACCAGTGACAAGGTGGGCAGAGATATCTGACATTCAACATCATTGTCATATCCTCAAGTCCTATGTTAGCTCAGAGAACATAAGGGGTTTGAGAGCAATACCTCTGTCAAAGTTAACCTGACAGGATATGCTGGGTATCTCAACACCTTTACATTGTTAATAAATAGGAATTGAACATTGGGTTCATCTGATTATACGTGAAATGATATTATCCACAGAAACCTAAGCCGATATCTTCAGAACCTTCAGGTTGAATTGTCGCAGTAGCTCTAGACGCTCCCCCATCCATCTCATGCGGGCTAAAATGGCAATGGGGAGCCAATCCAGTTTTGTGTGGTAATACCATCAGATTTATAACAAACACTCATCTTGGTACCAACCCACTGTCCACCAGCAATCGCTAACTAGCAAACAACACAGCTCACTCATCACCATTGTGAACAGTCAACAAACAACAATATCGAACACCTTCTGTAGCCATTAACCTCTAATACTGTGATGATATTGCAGCTTTTAGAGGTGTATTTTATCTTTATTTGTAATGAGAGAGCAGTCTGTTCCAAGCCAATCAAGTAAAAAAACTTGTGAGGCCTTGATTTTTCTTTTAAAGTTGGAACAGTAGAAGCAGCATGAATGGGTGGGGTCCAGCCTCCACAGAACTGGGATTTTAGTTTAACTTTCAGCAGCTTTGGGATTTTTTTAGCTGCTGTACATCTCTCTCTGTGACAACAAAACTCTTGAGTTGTCTCTGTCTCAGAGTTTTCTCTTAATTTTTCTTTCCTCCTGGACTTGAGAAACATTGCATGTGAGACAATCGTTTTTACTGAATTTGCCATTGCAAAGGGTGCATTTTTGGGTATTACTATCTTGGAACAGTTAATCAATGGCAGTTAACATCTTTATTATCTTGTTAGATATTTCGATACAGTTACAGTTAAGCTAATATTTTTTAGTCCTAATTGGTCTGTATTTTAACTGGAATGTGAGAATAAAGCATGTTTTGCTTCAAGCCTGGTAGCTTGACCAATTTGACAGCTTCTGGAACATAACTGCCTTGCAGTTGCTTTTTCAAATAAGAAAAAATAGGCTAACTTCTTAATATATTTTGAGAGAGTTTGGTGTGATCCATAACAATACGCAGTGAAAACTCCCAGCAATTATCACCAATTACAATATAAGGAACTTTTAATGGCTGTTTGCAAGACATAAACAAATGGAGCAAAGAAAAAGGGAAATTTATACAGTGGAGGTGATTGGAAGCATGGTCAATGAGATCGGGTTTTAGAATGTCCAGAGACAGGTAGGGAAGGAGTTCCAGAGGTGTAAGGTGAAACAGTGAAATACCATGTCAAGAAAAGGAGGGTGTACCAAGGGGAGTAAAGCTGGAGGAATACAGCCTGTGTAATGGGACTGGATCTGGCCTATTGATAGAGCGTAGGGTGAGGCTTGGAGAAATTTGCCAATGTCAACGAGGCTTTGAATTCAATGCTTTGAGAGAAAATGAGCCAGAGGGCAATGACAGGAACAGGGCTGAAGGGATGAGAGTACCCAATGGTGATAGGATTTTTGATAGACTTTTGAGTTTACATAAGGATGAAGCTCGGGATGCCAAGAGGGAAAGGTATTAGGGCTAAGCCTGGGAACAAAGATGAACAAGGGAGTCACTGCTGGTGTACATAGATTATCCTAGAATAAGTCAAACTATGGATTTCGAAATGGATCACCTTAGTAGTGAACAGCATGTGGTTGTTGAAGCTCAGCTCAGCACCATTCAGAACAACAGGTTTGTGTATCATTAGAAACAATATCAATGATTAGCTGGTGGGGTTAACATGCACAGTCTTCAGGAGGGTCTGAATATTGAATGAATGAAGAAATAAATGAATGAGTGAATGAATAAATGAGTGAATGAACGAGTGAATGAATGAATGAATGAATGAACGAGTGAATGAATGAATGAATGAGGAAATGACATATATCTAGGGAAATACAATGGAAAACATTCCATCACCACTATCCAGCACCATTTTCAGGTAGAAAATAATAAAAACAATAGTCTTAAATAAAGTTCATCTTTGTCAGTGAGGGTCCTAACCAAGGCTCCAGGAATTCTGCAAGGTCCTCGCTCCAGGCTGACAGCAGCCAGGATCCTGTGCTCCAGGCACTGACACCTCCACAGTCAATGTTCTGCCACCACCGAAAGAGTCTACGCTCTAGACCTACCACAGTCAAGGGTCTCTGTTCCACTATTGCTGCAGCTGATGCCCAAACAGTTTTCCAGGATCCCACACTCTGGGTCTACCACAGCCGGGAGTCACCGCTCACCATCACTGCAGCTGACACCCTACTACCATTGTAGGAGTCTACACATCGAGCCCATGAGCCAGCAGTCAGTGCTGACACCCTCTGACCATTCCACTGGTTCCCAGCTCTCGCAATGGGTTCTCACTCAGGACATCAACTTGGAGAAGTTCAATTTTGTTCACAAGTCATAGAAAGTTGCAATGTACTTACAATACAAAATCGGCCATTCGGTCTCATATCTGTGTGTTTACGCTGTACATAACCTTCCTCCTACTCTTTCCAACTAACTTTATTGACATGTTCTTCTGCTCCTTAAAAATATCGTTCTACCTGCCTCAACTGTTTCTTGTTCCACATTTTATCTCTGGGTCATGAGATTGCTTCGATGTCCTTACTGTTTGTTAATGACCATCCTATATTTATGGAAAATTTATTTAGTTACATACTTACGATACTTTTTTTTGTAAACAGATTCTCTATCATTATTCTGTAAAATACTTCCATCACCCTGGAGATCAGTATTGGGTTACCCACTTCCTCCATTCTCTAAGTAAAAAGAGCTGCTGCCTGTTTGATCTTTCATGACAATTACAACCTCAGTTTTTGGAAATCTATCTTTTGATCTTCAAGTTCTCTCGATCTTTTTTGTAATATTGTGAGCAGACTAGGCAAACTGCATCAGCAAGTGTATCTACCCTCTTGCTGTCATGCTCATAGATCCATCAAAAGTGCTCAGGCATCCACATTTTCGAACATCATTGAGAATGTTTAAGCTTCTGGTTGACTGATTTGTGTGTCCCTGGACCTTCTACCGATATCTTTTGTTCAGTTATCGAGACTTGGTCTAGAGAGGTATTATTTACCCAGATTCCAAAGCTAGAAATGCTACACTGTTTATTTCAGTAAGTAACAGTGTAACTTAATCACCATTTACTCACCCACCCACTCATTCACTCTCCCAATCCTATTGTCTACTCATTCACACCCACTAACTCATGCTCACTCACCTATTTTCCCACTTAATAAATCACTCCTACTATTCATCCACTCACGGACTCACCCAACCACTCAACATCACAGAATCCCTACAGTGTAGGGACAGGCCATTTGGCCCAACAAGACCACACTGACCCTCCAAAGAGTAACCCATCCCCTACTACTCTACATTTACCCCTGACTAATGCCCCTAACATACACATCCCTGCACACTATGAGCAATTTAGCATGGCAAAGTCACCGACCCTGCACACCTTTGGATTGTGGAAGGAAATCCACACAGACACAGGGAGAATGTGCAAACTCCACACAGACAGTCACCTGAGGCTGGAATCGAACCCAGGTCCCTGGTGCTGTGAGGGAACAGCATTTACCACTGGGCCATTTATCTATTCACCTACTCACTCTGTAACTCACTCACTCAGTTGCTCAGACAATTGATTTCCAACTTATCCACTTACATGCTCACCCACCTCCTCACTAACCTATTCATTATCCTTTCAGTTATTTACTCTGAAACTGAATGCCCCACTATCAACTGGATAGTTATCATTGGCTGTGGTAGTGGGCGGCACGGTGGCACAGTTATTAGTACGGCTGCCTCACAACGCTAGAGACCCGGGTTCAATTCCCACCTCAGGCAACTGTCTGTGTGGAGTTTGCACATTCTCCCCGTGTCTGCGTGGGTTCCCGCCGGGCGCTCCGGTTTCCTCCCAAAGTACAAAAAAAATGTGCAGGTTAGGTGAATTGGCCATGCTAAATTGCCTGTAGAGTTAGGTGAAGGGGTAAATGTAAGGGAATGGGTCTGGGTGGGTTGGTCTTCAGAGGGTTAGTGTGTTGGGACTTGCTGGGCCGAAGGGACTGTTTCCACACTGTAAGTAGTCTAATCTAAACTCAATTTGGACTCACCACAAACACAATGTGTACTGGAATAGGTCAGAGACTATGCACACTGTGGAAAATAACTCATCTCCCGACTCCACAAAGCCTGTCCACCATCTGCAAACACAAGCTCGGAGTATGATGATATACTTCTCTCTTCTCTGGTTGGGTGCAGATCCAGAAGCACTTATGAAGTTGGTCACCATCCAGGACAAAGCAACCTGCTTGACTGACACCACATCAGCAAACACCCGCTCCCTCCAACACCGACGCTCAGTAGCAGCATTGTGTACTATCGACTGCAGCAAAGATCCTTACACAGCACCTTCCTAAATCACAACCACATCATATAGAAGGACAAGGGCCCCAGTCTTAGCCACACACTACTCCACCACTCAAAGCCCCACTCCTTTACCCATACACTACCCCACAAACTCACTCCCTCACTCCCTTACCCACACACTAACCCACGCACTCAATCCCACACTCTCTAATCCACA
>NC_057722.1:73403076-73419208 GCF_004010195.1 Chiloscyllium plagiosum | reverse complement strand
ACACACTACCTCACTTTCCCCCACCCACTCACTACCCACTATCCCACCTACTCACCCTCTCACCCGGTCATCCTTGCACTAATTAATCCACTGACTTGCTGTAAAATGTGAAACTTTTCCTTGTGGATGTTTCTCTGGAGTGACTTGGCCGGAGTGGTATTGGCAGTGACTCCTGACTCGTAGGCCTGATTCAGGGAGGGTGGAGCAGAGGCCCCCAGGCCGTGGCAGTCCCAGCGCGGGGTGTCAAAAACTGCAGCGATGTCGGTGCCCGGAGCACAGGCTCCTGTCTGCAGTAGGCCCAAGCAGGGACTTTGCAGAACTCCTGGAGCCATAGTTGGCACCGTGACCAATGACGATGAGCTGTATTGAAGCAGTCTTTTTCTTCTTTTGTTGTTCAAAATGACATTGGATTGTGATCACAGGACATTTTTCACTGATCTCCCATATATATGTGACAATAAATTATTCATTCATCAAATTCAAATGCTCACTGAATATGGCAATGAATGTTCTATAAAGGGACCATATCCTCCAATAAAAACCGAGAGTTAAAAATCACACAACACCAGATTCTCGTCCAACAGGTTCATTTGGAAGTAATAGCTTTTGGAGAGCTGCTCTATCATCAGGTAGCTGTGAAAGTGCTCTGAAAGCTAGTGCTTCCAAATAAACCTGTTGGACTATAACCTGGTGTTGTGTGATTTTTAACTTTGTCCACCCCAGTCCAACTCTGGCACCTTCACATCAAAAATTGAAAGAACTGCGAATGCTATAAATCAGAAACACCTCTGAAGAAAAATCAGACGTTAACTATGATCTCTCTCCACAGGTGCTGCCAGAACTGCTGAGCTTTTCCAGCAACTTCTGGTTTTGAACATATCCTGTACATTGCCCTTGTTCTCCTGCACTCACTGACGTTCCCTGAGAGAGAGACTGCATTGCTCCATCACTGCTGTAGCTGGCATCTGCATTCCTTGCTGGGAGGCTGCAGAAAGGTGACGGTGCAGAGGTCTGCAGGGAGCACCAATGCATGCAGTATCAGTGCTCATCAGAAGACCTGGGGTTACATTATTCCTTTTTAATGTTTTAGATTAGATTAGATTTCCTACAGTGTGGAAACAGGCCCTTCAGCCCAACTAGACCACACCTACCCTCCGAAGAGTAACCCACCCAGACCCACTTCCCTCTGACTAATACACCTAACATTTTGTGCAATTGCTCATGACCAATTCACCTGACCTGCACATCTTTGGACTGTGAGAGCAAACTGGTGCAAACCCACACAGACTCGGGGAGAATGTGCAAACTCCACAGAGACAGTCGCTGGAATCGAACCTGACACCCTAGTGCTGTGAGGCAGCAGTGCTAACCACTGAGCCACCATGCCGCTATCTGTTAACAAATAAAACACTGCTTAATCTCTGTTTATCTTCTGCTTAATCTCTGTCACTGCACTTTGTGATCAATGCATCTGCAGCCCAGATCCCTCTGCTCCTTGAATGTAAGCAATGGGTGTTCTCTCTATTCTTCCAAAATGCACTACTTAATACTTTTCTATACTAAAGTGCATTTGCTAACACATGTATGTTCTGCAGCTTCTTCCCACAGTTTATGTCCTCCTCTGTATTAACAATCTGCACAATTAGGTGACATTTACAAATCTTTATGCGATAACACCACAAAAGTCCATATCCCGTCACTAAGTCACCCTTTGCCTACACGTGGAGAGTCCTTGACACTGATCCAACTCTCTCAGAGCCAGCTCTCAGAGTGAACAGAACCTCCGACATTCCTGTTGTATCTGTCAGCCAAGGCTCCCTGATTGGACCAGGTTAACAGCCCTAATCAGGGAACTCCTATTCCATGATGTCCACTTGGCTGACCTCGTCATAATCACTACAATTTAACTCAACTTTCTTGAGCTGCTTATCATTCACATTCCCTGTCCCAAACCCGATATCCTTCCGTATCTATTGTTGGGGAATATCAAACATCAATCTATTTCCATATACTTTTAAATCCCAAATCTCCAGCTTTTCATTTTCCATTTGCCACATCATTTCTGGAGTTACTGATTTACTCAAACGCATCATCACTGCCATCTTTAATGTTCTCATTCCAATAAAATTCTTCCCCTTGGTCATCCTGGCAGTTACCATAAATTGATAAGATGGTAAGATGTAAGAACAGAAGTAGGCTTTTCAGCCCATCATATATCTGCTCCACCATTCAATGTAATCATGGTTGATCTCATAATTCTCAACTCCACTTTTCTCCATGATTCCTTTATTGATTAAAAATCTGTCAATCACAGCCTTAAATGTACTTAATGATCCGAATTTAACAGTCCTCTGAGGTAAAGAATTCCAAAGATTCACTACCTTCTGAGAAAGTAAATTAATTCTCATCACGGGCTTAAATGTGAGATCCTTACTCTCTGCAATTCAACCATCGCATCCAAGACTCTCCTACAAGGGTAATATGGTGGCTCAGTGGTTAACACTGCTGCCTCACAGTGCTAGGGACACTGGCGCGATTCCAGCCTCGGGTGACTGTGTGTGTGAAGTTTGCACATTCTCCCCGTGTCTCCGGTTTCCTCTCACAGTCCAAATATGTGCAGGTTAGGTGAATTGGCCACGCTAAATTGCCCACAGTGTTCAGGGATTGTAGGTTAGGGGTATATGTAGATTAACAAGGAACGTGCTTGGTTGGGATAATCTTCTGAGGGTCAGTGTGGACTTGTTGGGCCGAAGGGCCTGTTTCCTCACTGTAGGAATTCTATGGAAGGTCTTAGCATCTACACTCTCGAGCTGCTGTTGAATCTTCAATCTTTCAATAAGGTCTCAATTCATTCTATGAACTTCAATGAATACAAACTCAGTCTACTTGATCTCTCCTCAGAGAATAGTTTCTCTATACCTGGTGTCAGCCTACTGAACCTCCCCTGAACTGCCTCCATTGTGAGTATGGTATATCATTTCCTTAAATAAGGGAACCAAAACTGTTTACAGTGTTCTAGGTACAGTCTGACCAGTGCCTCTTATAGTTTTAGCAAGACTGCCCTATTTTTACTGCACTTCCTTTGAAATAAATGCAAACAGTCGATTTCCTTTCCCTGTTACTCACTGAACTTGGATGCTAGAGTTTCTTGCAAGAGAATCTGTAAAAATCTCCGTGCTGTAGCTTTCTGCAATCCTTCTTCATTTAAATAGTAGTCAGCTCCTTCTTGCCAAAGCACCTAACCTCACACTTTCCCACATTATAGTCTATCTGCCATGCCTTTCATGACTCAGTTAATCTGTCTATATCTCTCAGTCGGCACCGGGTTGGTTCATTAGCTCCACTCATTTATGTCCAAAGAGCAAAGCCTTGAAAAGACATGGTGAACAATTTTTCTCCTTGTTTTCTCAACCTGCCTTCAGCCTTTGCCACATTTGATCACTGCCAGATTTGGCTACACCATTTAAAACATCATCAGGTCCTCTTAACACTTGCTAGAGCTAGCACTATTCCCAGATCCAGGTTGGACCATAACCTGGTGCCTTATGAATTCTGTTTATTTCTAGATCATCCCGGATTAAGATAACTTCCAGGTTCTTGTCTCAACTGTGGACAATCTTCTTGAATCCCTTTCCCTTGTTCCCTCCAGCTTCACTTCCAAAAGCTAGTCTGAACCTCATTGGTGGTCTGCTCGAGACCATCTGTTCACCTGTCTCTTCCATTGACCTTCCTCTGTTTCTCCAATGAGTCAAACTCCCTTTCATGTTCCCCATTGCCTTAGCCCTGAAATCAGATCTTTCTCTAGTTTCTCTCTTATACCGACTTTTGGGGTCGGTTTAGCTCAGTTGGCTGGACAGTTATTTGTGAAGTAGTGTGATGCAGACACTGTGGGTTCAATTCCCGCAGCAGTTGCACATTTGATCACATTGTCCTTCACCAGTGCCTCTCTACTGGCTGACTAACAGTGCTCTCACCTGATCCTCAAGATCTTATGCATCTCCTCTTACACAGCCAAACATCAGTAAAGACAAGCCTAGCCTGTCCAACCTTTTGTCAAAAGACAACTGCTCATTCTAAGTATTACTCTGGTAAACCTTCGCCGCATTGTATCCAATGCATTTGCATATTTCTTTAAATATGAAGAGCAATATTGCACATAGTCTTCCAGCTATGGTCCTACCAATGCCTTGTATAACTGATGCATAGTCTCCTTAATTTGGATTCAAATCCAACTGCAAGAAACAACTTACTTACTTGTTATACCTCTTTACCAGGCATTTGTGATTCATGCCCTAGGACACTCAGATCCCACTACATCTCAGAGCACTGCACAGAATCATAGAATCCCTACAGTGTGGAAGCAGGCCATTTGGCCTATTGAGACGACATTGACCCTCCAAAGAACATCACACCAAACCCAACCCCTACTATATCCTTGTATCCCTGCATTTCCCATGGCTAATTGACCTAACCTACATATCCCTGGACTAGAGGTAATGTAACATGGCCAATCCACCTAACGTGCACATCTTTGCATTGTGGGAAGTAACTGGAGCACCCGGAGTAAATCCATGCAGACACAGGGAGAGCACACATACTCCACACAGAGAGTCACATTCCAAAGAGTGGAATCAAACCCAGCAGGAAGAGGCAGGATGAATGAGGATGTATGCCTGTCCCACACAACTACTCAGCATTGTAGATTTCTCGGAATATTTTCAGCCAGAAGGTGGTGAATCCGTGGAACTCATTGCAACAGGAGGTCAAGTCATTGGGTGCATTTAAGACAGAGATAGGTATGGGGAGAAGGCAGAAGAATGGGTGTAAGTAACATATCAGCCACGATAGAAAGGTGGTGTAGACTCAATGAGGTGAATGGCCTAATTCTGTTCCTACATCCTATGGTCTTCAAGAGCAATTAATCAAACTAGTCTTGAGAAACATGATACTTTTGTAGTGACTACCAGTGATCAAAGTGATCGTTTACTGGAGACTGGAAAATGTCAGAATTTGAACACACGTCCTTGCCTGTATGGGGAAAATAAAGGAGTTTAAGAGATAATGTGCGTCAGAGCTAGTTCAGGTTGTTTTCTGATCAGTGACTACTTTTTGGAATGGAGCAGGTTACTCTGGTGAGATACTCAAATATATCTACATAAACTGGTTCACTTGTAGTTGTCAGCATTGTGAGCTTTTTTTAAAGCAATATTTCTATCGCATATGTGGCTTTAATAAAGAACATTGGGTATACCTCATTGTTAGAACTGCCTTGGGTTTTTGATATGTAGAGTAAACAGACCAGGAAAGTAGGAATAGAAACCAAAACTTTGAATGGTTCCTCCCATTACAGGTAATAAATTAAATGGTCTTTAGAATCATGTGTTTCTTCTCACTCCCTCTGTGAGCGGTAGATATAGGAAGGGTTTGGAGGGATATGGGCTGGGTGCTGGCAGGTGGGACTAGCTTAGGTTGGAATATCTGGTCAGCATGGACAATTTGGATTGAAGGGTCTGTTTCTGTGCTGGACATCTCTATGACTCTACGACTGAAGGAGTTACATTTGCCAGATTTCAATTTAATGGAACATTCCCTGAACCTTAGAATTTTTTGGAAATTAAAACTGAAGCATCTACTTTCTTATGAGCTATCTCTTTTAAGATCCTGAGATAAAGTCCATCAGGATTCAGGGATTGTGAGTCGAAGCACAAAAATGGACATTTCCTTGGTGATCTTCTGGAATTCCATTCTTCCTTCCATTTACTGGCTTGCAACTATTTCTGGAATGTTACCTGTACTCTGTATAGGGAAGAGTGTTGCAAAATAATTGTTCATTTATTTGCCATCTCCTTAATTTTCACTTTTGATTCTCCAGATCCACTTTCTGAAGGACCAATGCTCACTTTATTAACCCAGACACAGAAAATAAGAACAGGAGTAGGCAGTTCAACCCATCGATTCTACTTGGCCATTCAATATGATCATCCCTGATCAGCCTCCTCAATGCCATACACAAACTCTCTCCCTAATCCCTCGATGCCTTTAATGTCTTCAAATCTATTTATTTGTTAGTTATGTTCAGTGACTTGGCCTCTAAAAGCACCTTCTGATTGAAGAAACCTCCCTTTATGTCAGTCCTAATCATTCCTTCATTGAGTCTGTCTAGCCCTGTCATTATTTTATGTATTTTATTGAGACCTCCCCTCATTCCTCGAAATTTCACTGAATACAGAAACAAAAACAGAAATCGCTGGAAGAGCTCAGCAGGTCCGGCAGCATCTGTGGAGAGAAATAGAGTTAACATTTCGGGTCCAGTTAGGAAAATGTTGGATTTTTTGCAGAAGGTATAGTTGGGGAAGGGTTAAGGAGTAAACGATAGGTGGGGATAGAGCCCAAAGAGAGAGAAGAACAGTTAGACAGACAAAGGAGTGAATAACAATCTGGTTGGGAGGGTGAGTAGTTATTACTGGGGACTATTAGTGACTAACAATAGATAGTGTGTAACAGCAGATAATGTGTGTGGGGGTAGGAGTAAGGACATGGGACAGCTTAAAGTTGCTCCAGAATCTGCAGTTTGTTTGGTTTTTATTCACTGAATACAGGCCTGTTTGGCTTGTTATCTCTTCATATGACAACCAGCCATCCCATGAGATGGCTGGTGAAACTTGACTGCACTCCCTTGATGATATGTATGTTCTTTCTTTGGTAAGAAGACTGAACTATACACAGTGCAGGTGCAGCTGCATTAAGACATCATTGTTTCTGTACTCAAAACCTCTTATAATGAAGGCCAACATTCCTGGTCTCTTCCCAAATGCTTGTTGAACCAGCATACTTTGTTTCAGTCAACAAGGACAACCAGGTCTCCTTGTGCATTGATAATTCCCAATCCATTCCTATGTCCATCAAACCCTGCTTTTGACTTTCCTATCAAAGTGAACAGCTTGATACTTATTCATGTTATACTGCACCTGCCATGGTTTTGACTTGTCTAAATTGTTTTGAAGCTTCTTTCGTGCTCCCTATCACTTACAATCCATTTACTTCTGTGTCATCTCACAAACTTAGAAATATTACATTAGGTTCCTCCTCAAAGTTGTTGATATAAATTGTGAATAGCTGGACACCAAGCACTGATCCTTGCAGTATCCTTCACGCCACCACCTTTCACTTGAGAAAGGGAGCATTTATTCTTGACTGGTAACCTATTCTCAATCCATGCCAGTATATTAGCCCTGATCCCAAGTATTTTAATTGTTGTCCACAAATCTTCATGTAAGATTTTATCAAATTATTTCTAAAAATCCAAATAAGACCAAATCCTACGGGTTTCCTTTTCTATTCTACCAATCACATCTTCAACAACTAGTTGGCTATTGAACATGCTTTTTCTTTCATAAATCCATCTTGACTTTGTCTAACTGTTGATGCTTTCTAAATTCCCTGCTATCACTTTTCTCACTGGAGCGTAGGAGGTTCAGAGGCAACCTGATAGAGGTTTATAAAATACTGAGAGATATAGATAGTGTTAATGGCAGCTGTCTTTTCCTTAGCACTGGGGGATTTCAAGGCTAGGAGGAACATTTTAAGATGAGAGCAGAGGGATTTTAAAAAAGATATGAGGGATTTCTTTTTACACAGAAGGTGGTTCACGTGTGGAATGAACTTCCTGAGGAAGTGGTGGATATCAGTACAATTACAATGTTTAAAAGATGTTTGGTTAGGTCCAAGAATCGGACAGGCTTGGAGAGAAATAGGCAGGCAGGTGGGATTACTTTAATTTGGGATTATGTTCGACATGGATTGGTTAGCCTGAAGGGAGTGTCTCCATGCTGTATGGCTCTATGAATCAATGATTCCATAATAAGACACCCTAGTAATTTCACTGGAACTGAAATTTGGCTAAATGGCCTGTAATTCTCTGTTTCCTTCTTTCCTCTTTTCCAAATGATGCAATTATATTATTTATCCTTCTACCAAAAGTGTTCCAAACACTACAGAGCTTTGGAAAATAGTAGCCAACATTTCCAATATTTCCTTGGCCACCTCTTTTTCTTTCTTGGGATGTGAAATACAAGGTCCTGAAAATTGATTAGCTTTGACTTGCATTAATTTCTCCAGCTCTATTTCTTTTACAAATACTAATTTATTTCAGTTCCTCCTTCTTACTAAGACCTTTGCTTCCTAAGTATTTCTGGGACGTTATTTATATTTTGTTCCTTAAAGGCAGAACTAAAGTAACTTTGTAAGTACTCTGGCATTTCCTTTTTCTCTGTCATTAATTCTCTTTTAGATAGTAAGAGGCCTAGATCTGTATTCACAATTTTTTGCCTTTTCACAGACTTACAATTTACCGTTCATTTTAGCTAGCTCTGCTTTAATGCTCTCGTCATTGCCCCTGTTTAAGTTGAACATACTAGCCTTGGCCTCAATCTTCTCTCCCTCATACTGAATATAAAATTCTATCATATTATGATTGCTGTTACCTGGGGACAACTTCATTGTGACCATCATTGATTATTCCGATCTGATTTGGTCTCTGTTTTGCTCCAGACCTTCTACTGTAAAAAGTTATGTTTCTATTTTCTAATCAGTCAGCTCGGAAATGTTACCACACACCTCCAGAGCAGGTGAGACTTGAACCTGAACCTCCTGGCTCAGAGTTAAGGATACTACCATTGTGTTCATGTAATAATTTTTTTTCACCCTATAATCTATATATCCTTGCTTACTCTGATCTGTCTGTACTGCTTGTAAACAAAGCTTTTCAATGTACTTAGATTCACGCGACAATAAATAAACCAAATCACATCAAATCTATGAACTGCTCTTTATGACTATACTTGCTTATCTGATTTTTCTAACAATATGTACGTTAAAATTTCCCATTTCAACCTTTGTGACAAACTGCTATTATTTTTTTCCTTTATATTTTGTCCTACCGAGTGTTAACTGATGTGGGGTGGGGGGGTGGGGGGGGGGGGTGAGGGAGCGGGGAGACCTATACACATTCCCACAAGTGACATTTTGCTGTTATCGTTTCTCATGTCTATCCAGACTACTTCTGCATCATATTTTCATGATCAAAGTCATCCCTCTCTCTTTGTGCTGTTATCATCATTAATTGATAGAAGAAACCCTTCAACTTTTTATAACTTCCTGTTCTTCCTAAATGTCATACGACCGTCACCAGTCAGATTCCGATCTAAGCCTCTGAAATGGCTGTCAACTCATAATTATTCATTCCTATTTGTACGATCAGTTAATCTGATTTGTCTTGAAGACATTGTGCATTCAGACACAGAACATTTAGTTCTGCCCCTTTATTGTGTTCATAAGCTCGAGTCTTATCTGCTGATTTACAATTAGATTCATACTCTTCATCCTTCCTGTCACATTTCCCATGTTAATATTTTTTTTCTCTTGCCTTTGTCTCGACACTTTGATTCACAATATCTTTCTAAATTTAATCCCTTGCCCCAATTACTTAGTTTCGAACCCTCTCCCAAGTCTGTTGCTGGCTAAATCACCAGTCCCAGCATGGTAGAGGTATCCATAGCCCTGACATTTTAAGTGATCATTCAGCTGCTTCTTAAGTTTTGTGAAAGTACCTGCCTCCACCACCCTCTCAGGCATCACATTCCATATTACTACCACCTTCTAGATGGAAAAAAGTTTTACTCAGATCTCTTCTAAACCATTCATTCCTCTCCTTAAAATTATGCTCTCTAGATTTAGACATGCCTGTCGTGGGGAAAAGATTCTCACAATCTACTCTGATATGCCTCTCCTAATTTTGTACAACTCAATTTGATCCACCCTCAGTCTCCTCTTCATCAAGAAAAACAAGTGCAGCCTGTCCAGACTCTCCTCACAATGAGACTTTCCATCCCAGGCAACATCCTGGTGAATCTCCACTGCACCGTTTCCAATGTAATTGCATCCTTCTGATCATATGGCAACCAGAACCGCACACAGCATTCCATCTATGGCCTCACCAATGTTTTAAAACATTGTAACATGTCTTCTGTTCTCCTCCATGCTGCACTTCAGCTAATGAAGGCATCAATCTGTATGCCTTCTTTACCACTTTGTCTACCTGTGCTAACTCCTTCAGAGACCTATGGACAAGAACACCAAGGTCAATTTGTTCCTCAATTCTCCCTGGGAACCTACCATTCATTGTGTATATCCTTCTCTTATTAGACCTCCCAAAATGCAGCACCTCGCACTTATCATATTTAAATTATAGCTACCATTGCTCTTTCCAATTCACCAGCTGCTCAATATCAGACTGTAGCATGAGACAATCCTTTTCATTCTCAACAAGACGATCTTCATGTCATCCACAAACTTTCTAATTATAATGTCAAAATAGATAGCAACATTTCCAGCATGAATCCCTGTGGTATATTGCTGGTCATCAGCTTCCAATCACAAAAACATCCCTCTACCATCACCCTTTGCCTCCCATTTGGAAGCCAAGTTTGGATCCATTTAGCCAACTTGCCTTTGATCCCATGGGTTCTAACCTTTTGGGCCAGTTCTCCATGAGGGACCTAGCCAAAGGCCTTACTGAAGTCCACAGAAACTACATCAACTACATTACCTTCATGAATATATTTAGTCACCTTTTAAAAATAAATCAATTGAATTAGTCACACAGGATTTCCCCCTAAAACATCTATGTTATCTCTCTCTGATTAAACTCTGCTTTTCTAAGTATTAATTAATCCCATTTCTCAGAATTTATTCCAATAATTTCCTGACTGCTGATGTCAGACTATCTGCTCTATAATTACCTGGCCTATCCTTGCTAACCTTTTTGATCAAAGGAACCACATTAGCTATCCTCCAGTCATTTGGCACTTCACTTGTGGTCAGCAAAGTATTAAGTACATCCCCTGAGCCCCAGTTATCTTCTCTTGCCTCCCATTATAGTGTGGAATACAGCTCATCATTTTTAAATTCATTTTAGTGTATCCTAGAACCTCACCATGCCAACTGATATCCATAGCTTTGTCCTCCATGAACTCAAATATGAAGTATTCATTTAAGACCTCACCCATGTTTACTCACTCTAAGCACAGGTTGCCCCTTTGGTCTGTAATAAGCCTCACTCTTTCCCCGTTAATCCTCTCAATTTTAGTATACTTACAAAAAGTCTCGGATTTTCCTTGATCCCATCTGTCATTGATATTTTGTAGCCCCTCTTTGTCATCCTAATTCGTTTTTCAGCAACCCCCCCCCCTCCATATTCTCTGTACTTTGAAGTCCCTCCACTGTTTTTAAGGCATTTTACTTGACACATGCTTCCTTCTTTTTCATTGTTAAACTGTCTACCACTTACACCCAAGGTTCCCTGGACTTGCAGTCCTTGCCCTTCAAGCTTAGAGGAACATGTTAGCTCTGAGCTCTCACTGCACTACTTGTAAAGTACTCTCACTTTCCAAATGAAGAACGACCTGCAAGTACCTGCTCCCAGTCTATGTTTGCCAGATCCTGTCTAATGATATTGAAATTGGCCTTTCCCCAATGTAGACACCACTTCTGCACAATCTTTGCCCTAATGACTTTGAAACTTACAGTGTCGTGATTAATGTCCCCAAAATGCTCTGCCACTAAAATTTCAACCGCTTGACTAACTTCATTCCCTAGAATTAGGTCTAGCATTTCCACCTCTCGTATGACTATCCACGTTGTCCTGTGTTACTCAGTGGTAATCCCCCTGTATCTGATTCTGAAGGCTGTGGTTCTGGGAATTGAAGCACAAAATTCAGGGTATGACTTCCAAGGAAGTGTAATCAAATTAGTGTAGAATTTCCTAAATCACTGAAGACCAGGGGTGTCATCCCTGTTCAAGACTTATTACTCTGCCAACATCATGAGAAACAAGTCATTCTGACTTTCCTGTTTGACAATATTGCTGTCACATGTGCAACAGTGACTCATTTTCCAAAGGACCTCATTGACTGCAAAGAGTGTGCTGAAGCTGTGGATGATGTGAGTTATTTATTTTCATCAAGTGTCTCCATCAATTTGACCTGCGAAGGAATTGTGCTCCTGATTTCCAGCAGAACTATCATTCTTGTGCCTTCAGTTGTAGAGTACACACACTGTGGAAATAGGCCATTCAGCCCAACAAGTCTGCACCAGCAAGCATCCCACAAAGAATCACCCCTCTATCCTATCCCTGTAACTCTGCATTTCCCATGGCTAATCCACTTAACCTGCACATCTTCGCACTGATGAAGAAAAACCAGAGCACCTGGGATAAGCCCACACAGGCAATGTGCAAACTTCACAAAGTTGCCTAAGGTGAAATTGAACCCAGGTCCCTGGCACTGTGAAGCAGCAGTGCTAACTACTGAGTCACACCGTCACCCCTCTTTCCTCCATCCTCTCAGTACTTTAAATGCAAAGCCACCTAAGCAGAAGACGTAATACAGGATTACTCACCGCTCCGGAACAGGATCCCTGCAATAACAGGCAGATTACTCCAGGATCACTGCAGATTGGCTCCTATTGCAGTCCCGTTGTGCTTGAGTTCAGTCTTCACAGTGCATCTGCACAAGGGAGGAAGTGAAGAGTATATAAGACCCACAAAGAGGAAATGGATACAATGTGTCTGGTGAGTACTCTATCTGTAATCTTTATGTGCTGGAGAGGCAATGGTTTAGTGGTATTATTGCTTGACTATTAATCCACAGATATAGGCAATGTTCTGGGGACCTGGGTTCAAATCGCGTGGTAGATAGTAGAATTTGAATTCAACAACTATCTGGCATTAAGAATTTAATAATGATCATTGAGCATTCGGGGAAGCACCCATCTTGTTCACTAATGTCCTTTAGGGAAGGAAACTGCTGTCTTTACCTTATCAGGTCTACATGCAACTTAAAACCCTCACCAATGCTATTGACTTGAAACTGCCCTCTGGACAATAAACACTGGTCTAGCCAGTGATACCCACGTCCCAAAAATACATTTTTTAAAAGTCTACAAACTCTTCCTGTGCAGTCAGACCAACACCACTGCTTCAGGTTGCTGCTGAACTGTGGAGAACTGATGTTGTTTTTATAATGACATCAATTCCTTTGCCTTCTTTTACAGATCCATACAGCACAGACAATCCATGAAGAGCTGAGAGGGGTCAAGGAGCAGATTAAAGTTGCCTCTTAAAGGAGCTCTGGACACCTCTAAAGTTGCCCTACTTTTTGCAAAGACTGAGGAGTGACTGCTTCAATCAACAACAAGATAACACCATTGAATGAAGAGGCTTTCTTGCTGTAATTGTACAGGATCTTGGTGGGACCACACCTGAAGTATTGTATGCAGTTGTGGTCTCCTTATTTGAGGAAGGTTTTTTTTGGCTATGAGGGAAGTGCATCAAAATTGAATGCAGTGTTCCAAACGTGGTCTAATCAATCTCCTCTACAGCCACAACATGACATTCCCAACTTCTATAGTTCCAAAGAAGACACCCCTCCCTTTTCAGATGGAGAAGAGAATCAGGCCCATACAAGTCTTTGAGCCTATTCCTCCATTCAGTATGGTCATTAACTCAAGGAATGGCAGAACTGATGGATGAAGAGAGATTGGACTGGGGTAGGACTGTATTCAGTGGAGTTTGGAAGAATGGTTGGAAGGGAAGAGATCCTATGCAAACTAGTGAAATTCTATCAGGACTAGACAGGATTAACAGAGGAAAGATATTCCTGATGACTGGAGAGTCCACAACCATGGAGCGACGATCGAAGGATATGGGGTAAGTCGGTCATTTGGGATAGAGATGGGGAGATATTTTTGAGAGAGTGGTGAGCCTGTGGAATTCTTTGCCACAGAAAGTGGTTCAGACCAAAACATTGAATGTTTTCAAGATGGAGTTAGATATAGCTCTCAGAGCTAAACGGATCAAAAGATATGGGGTGAACGGCAGAGCAGGGAACTGAGTTGGATGATCATCCATCACTGTATTGAATGGCAGAATATGCTCAAAGACTCAAATAGGCCTGTTCCTCTTCTCCATCTTTCCATGTTCCTAAAGAGCTCTAAAAGGCAGGGTGCTCTTCTTTGGAAGCATTCAAGTTGGGAATATTATGTTGCGGCTGTACAGGACTTTCATCAGGCCACTTTTAGAATACTGCATGGGAGGATATTTAATTGGCGAAGAGGAAACTATGATGCGATTAGACATGAGTTAGGAAGCATGGACTGGGAGCAATTGTTCCATGGTAAAGGCACTATTGTAGCAAGTGATGAATAAATATGTCCCTCTGAGACAGGCAAGAAGGGGTAAGATAAAGGAACCTTGGATGATGGAGTTTCTCGTCAAAAAGAAGAAGGTACTCACATAAGGTGGAGGAAGCTAGGTTCAAGCTCAGCTCTAGAGGATAACAGGCAGGCGAGGAAGGAGCTCAAAAATGGTCTGAGGAAAACCAGGAGGGGGCACAAGAAAGGCTTGGCAGAACAGATTAGTGAGAACACAAGGCATTTTACACTTATGTGAGGAATAAGAGAATGGTCAAAGAAAGAGTAGGGCCGATCAGGGATAGCATAGGGAACTTGTGTGTGGAGTCTGAGGAGGTAGGGGGAGCCCTAAGTGAGTTTTTTGCTTCTGTCTTTACGAAAGAAACGAACTTTATAGTGAATGAAACCTTTTAACAGCAGGTGTGCATGCTGGAATGGATAGAGATAGACGAAGCTGAAAATTTTGTCAAACATTAAGATTGGCAAGTCGCCAGGCCTGGACCAGATTTGTCCTCGGCTGCTTTGGGAAACGAGAAATGCAATTGCTTCGCCACTTGCGAAGATCTTTGCATCCTCGCTCTCCACTGGAGTCATACCTGAGGACTGGAGAGAGGCAAATGTAATTCCTCTCTTCAAGAAAGGAAATAGGGAAATCCCCGGCAATTACAGACCAGTCAGTCTCACGTCTGTCGTCTGCAAGGTGTTGGAAAGGATTCTGAGGGATAGGATTTATGACCGTCTGGAAGACCATCAACATGGCTTTGTGAGGGGCAGGTCATGCCTCACAAACCTTATTGAGTTCTTTGAGGATGTCACTAGAAACTTTGATGAGGGTCGAGCTGTGGTTGTGGTGTATATGGACTTCAGCAAGACATTTGGTAAGGTTCTCCATGGTAGGCTCATTCAGAAGATCAGGAGGAATGGGATACAGGGGAACTTAACTGTCTGGATACAGAATTGGCTGGCCAACAGAAGAAAGCAAGTGGTAGCAGAAGGAAAATATTCTGCCTGGAAGTCAGTGGTGAGTGGTTTATAGAACATAGAACATAGAACATAGAACATAGAAGAATACAGCGCAGTACAGGCTCTTCGGCCCTCGATGTTGCGCCGATCCAAGCCCACCTAACCTACACTAGCCCACTATCCTCCATATGCCTATCCAATGCCCGCTAAAATGCCCATAATGAGGAAGAGTCCACCACTGCTACTGGCAGGGCATTCCATGAACTCACGACTCGCTGAGTAAAGAACCTACCCCTAACATCTGTCCTATACCTACCCCCCCTTAATTTAAAGCTATGCCCCCTTGTAATAGCTGACTCCATATGTGGAAAAAGATTCTCACTGTCGACCCTATCCTAAACCCCTAATCATCTTATACACCTCTATCAAGTCACCCCTAAACCTTCTTTTCTCCAATGAAAACAACCCCAAGTGCCTCAGCCCTTCCTCATACGATCTTTCTACCATACCAGGCAACATCCTGGTAAACCTCCTCTGCACCCGTTCCAGTGCCTCCACATCCTTCCTATAGTATAGCGACCAAAACTGCACACAATACTCCAGATGCGGACGCACCAGAGTCTTATACAACTGCAACATGACCTCAGTACTCCAGAACTCAATTCCTCTACCAATAAAAGCCAGTACGCCATATGCCTTCCTCACCGCACTATTTACCTGGGTGGCAACTTTCAAAGATCTGTGTACATAGACACCAAGATCCCTCTGCTCATCCACACTACCAAGTATCCGACCATTAGCCCAGTACCCCATCTCTTTGTTATTCTTCCCAAAGTGAATCACCTCACACTTAGCTACATTAAACTCCATTTGCCACCTTTCTGCCCAAATCTGCAGCTTATCTGTATCCCGCTGTAACCTG
>NC_057722.1:73395231-73400545 GCF_004010195.1 Chiloscyllium plagiosum | reverse complement strand
TGAGAGGCATTGATAGAGTCGATAGCCAGAGACTATTTCCCAGGGCAGAAATGGCTAACACGAGGGGTCATAGTTTTAAGCTTTTTGGAGGAAAGTATAGGGGGGATGTCAGAGGCGGGTTCTTTACACAGAGAGGTGTGTGAGCATGGATTGCATTACCAGCAGCAGTTGTGGAAGCAAGGTCATTGGGGACATTTAAGAGACTGCTGGACATGCATATGGTCACAGAAATTTGAGGGTGCATACATGAGGATCAGTGATCGGCACAACATCGTGGGCTGAAGGGCCTGTTCTGTGCTGTACTGTTCTATGTTCTATGATTCTGCTCCCCCTGCTATAGGAAAGATGTTATGAAACTTGAAAGGGTTCGGAAAAGATTTATGATGACATTGCCAGGGTTGGAGGATTTGAGCTGCAGAGGCTGACTAGGCTGGGGCTGTTTTCCCTGGAGTGTCGGAGGCTGAGGGGTGACCTCATAGAGGTTTAAAAAATCATGAGGGGCATGGGTAGGGTGAATAGCCAAGGTCTTTTTCTGAGGACAGGTGAAATAACTCCATGAAGGCTGATATTTTGACACCAAGTCACCCTTTATTTACATGGGCTTGGAACATGACATTGATCCAGCAAGTTCTGACTAAAAACATTGAGCCCATGTTAGGACCGGCGTAGTCAATGTGTAACCGAGTCCAGGGTTTACCGGGCCATTCCCAATTTTAGTCACGTTTACACTCTGGGAGTGTAAGCTCCCAATATGGCTGTGTCAGCATCCAATCCTGGCCACTCGACAAAGCTTCTCTTTTAGTTTTGCCAGGATGGGATTGTTTCGTGTCTGCTGTCAGATATTGTCAGTGGTGACTGGAAGGGTGTCAATTCTTCAAGTGCCAGTACCACCGGTTGTGTATCCACCAGTGGGAGGTGCCTCAAAGCATCTGCATTTGTCACTTGGCCTCCCAGTCAGTGTTCCAACTTGTAATTGTACACAATCAGAATAAAGGGACACTGCTGAATTCAAACTAAAGGTATGGACAGTAGGCCAGGTAGCATCTGAAGGAATGATGACAAAAGGCTTATGCATGAAACAACGATTCTCCTGCTCCTTGGATGCTGCCTGGCCTGCTGTGCTTTTCCAGCACCACACTCTTGACTCTGATCTCCAGCACCTGCAGTCCTTACTTTCTCCTGAAGGTATGGGCAGCAAGGCCTTGTCCTCTTTAAGTAGCCCTAGCAGGGGTTTGTGTCCATTATTATTACAATTTCCTTCTGTAAAGGTATTGGTGGAACTTTAACACACCAAAAATGACTACCAACCTTCTTCCTCTATCTGCGCATACATTATTCTGGCTGTTCAGCCAAAGTCTGGGAAACATACACTATCAGGCATTCCTCTCCACTGGGTCACTGGTGAGCCAACACAATGCTAATACCATACAGGGAGGCTTCGCGTGCCAGCATCATATCTCACTTGGGATCCCATTGAGCCAACACCATAGACAATGAAAGCCACCCTGGGGGTTACATCTTCGCTACGAGCCCATTTCCAAGGCTGACCCTTTTTCAACATCAAAAGTAAGGGTGCCAGGATGGAAGCCAGGTCACATGGGAATTTTCCATCATAATTCACCAACCCAAGGAAAGACCTAAGTTCTGGTAAAGGTGTGGGAGCTGGGACACTTTTGATCACCCTCACTTTATCTTCCAATGGGTGTAACCCAGTCTTATCAACTCTGTAGCTCATGTTGGTCATTTGGAGTCCTGGAGCACACATTGTTCCCTCCTAAGATGTACCCCCACCTTGGAGAAATGTTGAAGCACTATGCCCAAGTTCTCAAAGTGCTCTTTGTTGATCTTCCCAATTATTAGCATGTCAATCAGCTAAGTGGCGACTGGGGGTAGACCTTGCATCATCTGCTAAAAAAAATAGCTCAGGCTGATGATCCCTCAAAGCAGTCTTGTGTATTTGTGCAAAGCTACAATTGTAAAATACTTCTCGAAATCCTTATCTAATCACAAAGGCAGCTACACTTGGCTTTTGTCCAGCTTCATGAAGGACAACACCCCACTCCCAGCTTTGTGTATTTGTTCTCTATACTTCTTTGAAGTCCAGTTGGGATTCAGCTAGTAGGTGCATTTGCATGGTCACATCATTAATCCCATATACCAAATGGTCTCTCAGCATCTCACTTAGTGTTAACCCAAAATCACATGCCTCTGCCACTGTTGCCTTGATCTCAGCAAAAATTCCATACTTTCCCCTGGTTGTCAAACTGTCGAGGAACACGAATAGAGTCTTAAAATTAGAGGAGGCTTAGAGTTGTAAAATTCCTTACTCAAATCAGGTCAACTCTTAAAAGGTTTTAGTATCTAGTGCTTAAGGGAAAGTTAGGTTCCTAATAACCAAAAAAAGCTGTGGGTCCACACACTATCATGAGACTTACTTGTTGCCACAATATCACTTGCCTGGAAAAGATTTACACATCCTTTCCATATACTGGGCCCAGTCTTCGAGGCCAGGATCGAATGAGTCTGGAATGATGCCAGAAATGCTTACCCCAGCTCAAAACTGACTGTTGCGAGAGAATCTCTTTAGGGGCGTGTAAATTCTCTTGTTGTTGCTGAAGTAACTCCATGAAGGCTGGTATCCCATCACCAATTCACTCTTTATTTACATGTGCATGGTATACAACACCGACTCAGCTAACTCCGAGCTGGCTCTTAGAGTGAACAGAGCCGCTGACACTCTTGTTTATATATATTTTTTTCCTTCTCAGAGTCAGCCCCCTGCACTGAGGAGATTTTAAATCTCCTGTCTATATATATTTTTTATTATTTTATCTCCCACACTACTGCCAAACAGCAACAGTGCTCATTTCTCCGCAGCACCCATGTCGTATGTGTGAAGGTGTAAGACACAGTGAACAACGAGTGCACAAAACTCTATTCATAATACACTCCTGTTTATATCTGTCAGCCCAGGGCTCTCTGATTGGACCAGAATAACAGCCCCAATTAGGGGAACTCATATTCTGCGAGGTCCACTTGGCTGACCCCGTTATAATCACTACAGAATGGGAATCCAAACCCACAGGGCATTGGCTTAAGGTGACGGGGTAAGATTTAAACAGGACCTGAGGAGCAATCTTTTCGTGCCAAGGGTGGAAGAAGCTGCCAGAGGAAGTGGTGGAGGTGGGTACAATTACAACATTTAATAGGCACCTGGATGAGTATATGAATAGGAAGGGTTTAGGTAGAAAGGGTTCAAATGTTGGCATATGGCAATGGATCAGTTTAGGACAAGGGTGGGGAACCTGCTGCCTTAAGGTCGCATGTGACCTTCTAGGTCATTGTGTGTGGCCTTTTGAATGAATCCAAATTTTGCAGAACAAATCTTTTATTTTTTATGAATACGTTTTTCTCGTCCTTTATTATTTTTATTTTAATCTTAAAATGAGGGTATTTAAAATACTAGAGAGTAAAAGAAAATTCAACGAAATAATCCTTACAGACTGACCACCACAATTAAAAAAATGTGAATTTTGAAGAATATATAATTGAAGTTTTTTGGTGCGGCCTTATTAGATTACAATTAACGTAATGCGGCCCTCCAACATGAAAAGGTCCCACACTCTTGTTTAGGATGTCTGGAGTTTATGGGTTGGACCGAATAGTCCATTTCTGTGCTGTATAACTCTATGACGCTGTGACTGCACAACTAAGGACCAGATTATGGAGGAGAGAAGCATTAGAGCAGCCAAAATGAAGCTGATGGAAGATGAGCTTTGATGTTATGGCCATTTTGGAGACATGGGTAGAGCAGGGACAGGAATGGTTGTTGCAAGTTCTGGGATTTAGATGTTTCAGTAAGAACAGGGAAGGTGGTAAAAGTGGGGAGGGGTGTGGCATTGTTAATCAAGGACAGTATTACGGTTGCAGAAAGAATGCTTGAGGACTCATCTACTGAGGTTGAATGGGCTGAGGTTAGAAACAGGAAAGGAGAGGCCACCCTGCTGGGAGTTTTCTATTGGCCTCCGAATAGTTCCAGAGATGTAGACAAAAGGATAGCAAAGATAATTCTCGATAGGAATGAGAGTGACTGGGTAGTTGTTATGGGGTGTTTAAGTTTTCAAATATTGACTGAGAATACTATAGTTTAAATGGGTCAGTTTTTGTCCAATATGTGCAGGAGGGTTTCCTGACACAGTGTGTAGACAGGCCAACAAGGGGCGAGGCCACATTAGATTTGGTCCTAGTGAATGAACCCGGCCAGGTTAGATTTGGAGGTAGGCGAGCACTTTGGTGTTAGTGACCACAATTCAATTATGTTTACTTTATTGATGGAAAGGGATAGGTACACACCGCAGGGCAAGAGTTTTAACTGAGGGAAAGGCAATTATGATGCAGTAAGGCAACCTGCATAGGATGGGGAAGGAAACTGCAGGGGACGGGCACAATTGAAATGTGGAGCTTATCCAAGGAACAGTTACTGCATGTTCTTGATAAGTATGTAGCTGTCTGACAGGGAGAAGATGGTCGTGTGAGGGAGCTGTGGTTTACTAAAAAAAGTGAAGCTTTTGTCAAGAGGAGAAGAAGGTTTATGTTTGGATGAGACGTGAAGGCTCAGTTAGGACGCTTGAGAGGTACAAGTTAGCCAGGAAAGACCGAAAGAGAGAGCTAAGAAGAGCCAGGAGGTGACATGAGAAATCATTGATGGATAGGATCAAGGAAAAACGTATGGCATTCTAAAGATATATCAGGCATAAAAGAATGACGAGAGTAAGATTAGAGCCGATCAAGCATAGGAGTGGAAAGTTGTGCTTACAGTAGAGGAGATAGTGGAAGCACTAAATTAATATTTTTCATCAGTACTCACACTGGAAAAAGACAATGTTGCCGAGGAGAATACTGAGATACAGGCTACTAGTCGAGATGAGGTTGAGGTTCACAGGAGGAGGTGTCAGCAATTCTGGAAAGTATGAAAATAAGCCCCCTGGGTTGGATGGGATTTATATTAGGATTAGATTAGAGTGGCGCTGGAAAAGCACAGCAGGTCAGGCAGCATCCGAGGAGCAGGAAAATCAACGTTTCAGGCAAAAGCCCTTCATCAGGAATGGAGGCTGGGAGCCTCCGGGGTGGAGAGATAAATGGAAGGGGGTTGGGGCTGGGGAGAAGGTAGCAAAGAGTACAATAGGTGGATGGAGGTGGGGATGGAGGTGATCGGTTAGAGGGGAGGGTGGAGCGAATATGTGGGAAGGGAGATTGGCAGGTAGGACAGGTCATGAGGTTAGTGCTGAGCTGGAAGGTTGGAACTGGGGTAGGG
>NC_057722.1:73380400-73395004 GCF_004010195.1 Chiloscyllium plagiosum | reverse complement strand
GATGTTGGTAGGGTGGAAGGTGAGGACCGGGGTGGGGGGGGGGGGTCCATCCTTGTTGGAGAGGTGGGGTTTGAGGGCAGAGGTGTGGGATGTGGATGAGATGCGTCGGAGGGCATCTTCAACCACGTGGGAAGGGAAATTACGGTCTTTAAACAAGGAGGCCATCTGGTGTGTTCTGTAGTGCAACTGGTCCTCCTGGGAGCAGATACAGCGGAGGCAGAGGAATTGGGAAGATGGGATGGCATTTTTGCAGGAGGTAGGGTTGGAAGAGGTATAATCCAGGTAGCTGTGGGAGTCGGTGGGTTTGTAAAAAATATCAGTGTTGAGTCTCTCGTCATTGATGGAGATGGAGAGTCCAGGAAGGGGAGGGAGGTGTCAGAGATGGTCCAGGTAAATTTAAGGTCAGGGTGGAATGTGTTGGTGAAGTTGATGAATTGCTCAACCTCCTCACGGGAGCACGAGGTGGCACCAATGCAGTCATCAATGTAGAGGAGGAAGAGGTAGGGAGTGGTGCTGGTGTAACTACGGAAGATGGACTGTACTACGTAGCTGACAAAGAGACAGGCATAGCTGGGGCCCATACAAGTGCCCATGGCTACCCCTTTGGTCTGGAGGAATTGGGAAGATTCGAAGGAGAAATTGTTAAGGGTGAGGACCAGTTCAGCCAAACGAATGAGAGTGTCAGTGGAAGGGTACTGTTGGGGATGAGTTCGGTGGGACAGGAGCAGGCTGAGACAATGGGTCGCCTGAGGTGGTCAGGCTTGTGGATCTTGGGAAGAAGGTAGAATTGGGTGGTACGGGGTTCCCGGACTATGAGGTTAGAAGCTGTGGATGAGAGATCTCCTGAGGTTATGAGGTTCTATATGGTCTGGGAGATGATGGTTTGGTGATAGGGGGTGGGGTCATGGTCGAGGAGGCAGCAGGAAGAGGTGTCTTTGGGTTGGCGTCTGGCTTCAGTGGTGTAGAGTCAGTGCGCCAAACTACCAATGCACCCCCTTTATCTGCTGGTTTGATAGTGAGTTTGGGATTGGAGCAGAGGGAGTGGAGGGCTGCGCGTTGTGAGGGTGAAAGGTTGGAGTGGGGGAGGGGGTAGACAGGTTGAGGAGGTTAATGTCTTGGTGGCAGTTGAAAATGAAGAGATCGAGGGCGGGTAATAGGCTGTCCAGTTGGATGGAGTGTTTTGGAGCCATATCTGCTCCCAGGAGGAAAAGTTCCACCACAGAACACACCAGATGGCCTCCTTCTTTAAGGAACTTAAATTCCCTTCCCACATGATTGAAGATGCCCTGCAACGCATCTCATCCATGTCCTGCACCTCTGCCCTCAAATCTCACCCCTCCAACTGCAACAAGGACAGAACCCCCCTGGTCCACACCTTCCACCCTACCAACATAAACTGCATCGTCTGCCAACATTTCCACCATTTCCAAACGGACCCCATCACCAGTGATATATTTCCCTCCCTACCCCTTTCCACAAATACCATGCCTTCCGTGACTACCCACCCTCCCCTCCTGGCACCTTCCCCTGCCACCGCAGGAATTGCAAAACCTGCGCCCACACTTCCCCCCTCACCTCTATCCAAGGCCCCATAACCGTCAAAGTTTCACCTGCACATCCACCAATGTTATTTATTATATCCGGTGCTCCCAATGTGGTCTCTTCTACATTGGGGAGACTGGATGCCTTCTAGCATAGCGCTTTAGGGAACATCTCCGGGATCCCACACCAATCAACCCCACCGCCCTGGCGCCCAACATTTCAACTCCCCCTCCCACTCTGCCAAGGACATGCAGGTCCTGGGCGTCCTCCACCGCCGCTATCCACCTATTGTACTCTTGGCTACCTTCTCCCCAGCCCCACTCCCTTCCATTTATCTCTCTACCCCGGAGGCTCCCAGCCTCATTCCTGATGAAGGGCTTTTGCCCGAAAAGTTGATTTTCCTGCTTCTCAGACGCTGCCTGACCTACTGTGCTTTACCAGCGCCACTCTAATCTAGACTCACATTTCCAGCATCTGTAGTCTTCACTTTTGTCTATTTATCTTAGATTCTCCAGGAAGCTTGGGAGCAGATTGCAGAGCCTTTGGCTTTGATCTTTAAGTCATCATTTTCTACAGGAATAGTGCCAGTAGACTGGAGGATCGCAAATGTTGTTCCCTTGTTCAAGAAGGAGAATATAGACAACCCTGGTTATTATAGAGCAGTAAGCCTTACTTCGGTTGTGGGTCAAGTGTAGAAAATGGTTATAAGAGGTAGGATTTATAATCATCTAGAAAGGAATAAGTTGATTTGGGATAGTCAGCATGGTTTTGTGAAGGTAGGTCATGCCTCACAATCCTTATTGAGTTATTTGAGAAGGTGACCAAACAGGTGGATGAGGGTAACGTGGTTGATGTGGTGTATATAGATTTCAGTAAGAAATTTGATAAAATTCCCCAGGCTGTTGCACAAAATATGGAGGCATGTGATTGAGGGTGATTTCGTGGTTTGGTTCAGAAATTGGCTAGCTGAAAGAAGACAGAGAGTGGTGGTTGATGGGAAAAGTTCATCCTGGAGTTCAGTTACTAGTGAGGTACTGCAAGGATCTATTTTGGGGCCACTGCTGTTTGTCATTTTTATAAATGACCTGGATGAGGGCGTAGAAGGATGGGTTAGTAAATTTACAGATATCACTAAAGTCAGTAGAGTTATCGATAGTGCTAAACGATGTTCTAGTGACAGAGGGACATAGATAAACTGCAGAGCTGGACTGAGAGGTGGCAAATTGAGTTTAATGCAGAAAAGTGTGAGGTGATTCACTTTGGTAGGAGTAACAACAATGCAGAGTACTGGGTTAATGGCAAGATTCTTGGTAGTGTAGATGAATAGAAACATCTCGGTGTCCATGTACATAGATCCTTGAAAGTTGTCACGAGGTTGATAGGGTTGTTAAGAAGGCATACGGTGTGTTAGTTTTTATTAGCAGAGGGATTGAGTTTCAGAACCATGAAGTCATGCTGCAGCTCTACAAGACTCTGGTGTGGCCGAACTTGGAGTATTGCATACAGTTCTGGTCACCGCATTATAGGAAGGATGTGGAAACTTTGGAAAGAGTTCAGAGGAGATTTACTAGGATCTTGTCTGGTATGGAGGGTAGGTCTTATGAGGAATTGCTGAGGCACTTGAGGTTGTTTTCGTTAGAGAGAAGAAAGTTGAGAGGTGTTTTAATTGAGACATATAAGATAATCATAGGGTTAGATAAGGTGGACAGTGAGAGCCTTTTTCCTCGAATGGTGATGGCTAGCACGAGGGGATATAGCTTTAAATTGAGGGCTGATGGATGTCGGACAGATGTCAGAGGTAGGTTCTTTACTCAGAGAGTAATAATGACATGGAATGGCCTGCCTGCAACAGTAGTAGACACGCCAGCTTTAAGAGCATTTAAATGCTCATTGGATAGACATATGAATGAAAATGGAATAGTGTAGGTTAGATGGGCTTCAGATTGGTTTCACAGGCCGGTGCAACATCGAGGGCCGAAGGGCCTGTACTGCGCTGTAATGTTCTATATCCTATTTTCTCTGAGCTGCTGGTTTCAGAAAAGCTGGAAGAACTAGAGGTCGGCTGTTTAATTTAGGAGCATTAGCAAACATTAGCATTCTCCAAAGTTAATAAGTTATCATCTAATTTAAATAGACACATATTCCTTCAATAAAAGACAGACTTACTAAAACCAGCGACCTTTCTGATTATTAGGCCACCATCAGACCGCATGTATTATAAGTTGAATGGCTGACTCCTCTTCCTATATTCCTAACACCCTGGGCGTTTTTACAACAGATTTTTGTCTATTTATATTTTGAAGCAAATTGCCTCTTTACTTAAGTTTTAATTCTGCAAACAGAATTAGGAAAGAAATCACTTCAAGATTCACATGATAAACCTGGGTTGTGACAAGGATGTAAAGAGGCCACAAAGGGTCATAGTTTAAGTGAGAGGGCCAAGTTATGGGAAATGGAGCATAACAGTGGAAAATGTGAAATGGCCCATTTTGGAAAAAAAGAGTAAAGAAGAGGCTTATTGTCTAAATAGTCAGAGATTGCAGAACTCTGAGCTGCAGGGTGATCTGGAGGTCCTAGTGCATGAATCACATAAGGTCAGCATGCAGAGGTAGCAAATCATAGAACAGTATATTATGTGAGTAATTGTGAACAATATTATACTTCAGTTATGCACATTGGTGAGACCATTTCTGGATTGTGGTGCAGGGTATTGGTCTCCTTATTTATGGAAGGATAGAAATGAGGTGGAAGTAGGTCACACAAGGTTATCTAGGCTGGACCTGGAATGGACTGATTGTCATTCAAGAGAAAGTTGGAAAGCCAAGGCTTGTACCTGCTGGTGTTTAGAATAGTAGGAGGCAACTTGACTCTTGTTTATTCATTTCTAGGATGTGGGCATTATTGGCTGGTCAGTATTTATTACTTATCCCTAGTTAGCCTTGACAAGGTGGTGGTGGTGAGCTACCTTCTTGAAGCACTACTGACCACCTTCTGTGGATTGACCCACCATTCCATGAGGAAGGGAATTCCAGGATTTTGACCCAGTGACAGTGGAAAAACAGCGATACATTTCCAAGTCAGGGATGGTGAGTGGATTGATTTGAAATATGTAGGATTTAGAGTGGTGTTGACATGGGAGATGTCGAAAGGATTAGATTAGATTAGATTACTTACAATGTGGAAACAGGCCCTTCGGCCCAACAAGTCCACACCGCCGAAGCGCAACCTCTACCCCTACATTTACCCCTTACCTAACACTACGGGCAATTTAGCATGGCCAATTCACCTGACCTGCACATCTTTGGACTGTGGGAGGAAACCGGAGCACCCGGAGGAAACCCATGCAGACACGGGGAGAACGTGCAAACTCCACACAGTCAGTCGCCTGAGGCGGGAATTGAACCCGGGTCTCTGGCGCTGTGAAGCAGCAGTGCTAACCACTGTGCCACCGTGCCTCCCACAATGCTTCCTCTTATAGAAGAATCAAGAATGAGGGATCACTGTCTAAAAATAAGTAGTTGTCCATTTAAGGCAGCAACGAGGAAAATGTTTTCTCACAGAGTGGGCTCAGTCTTTGGAATTCTCTTCTTGAAAAGGCAGTGGAAGAAGAGTTTGACTGTTTTTAAGATGGAAGTGGATAGATTCTTGACAAGCAAGAGGCTGGCTGGTAAATGCGGCATTGTGGGATTGGAGTTGCAATCAGCAGTCATGATGTTATTGAATGGCAGATCAGTCTTGAGGGGCCTTGTAACTTTCTCCTGCTCCAAGAAAACTTTGTGCATGGAGAAGCTGTCCTGTGTTATTTAAAACTCTGGATTTCCTTGCTCAATAATACCAGAGCAGGAAATTGCAAAGGATATGCAGCCCAGAAACAAACTATTTGGTCCTTTCTTTGCAATAATTATGACTCTGTTGCAACAAGAGTGATTCAGAGTAATATCGTCTGGAGTACTTGCTTCATGCAACACTCACAGGGAATAGTAAGGATTGCCAATCCATACAAGCCATACAGATGCATCCTGTAGGATGTTCAGCATGTTACAGAACAAGGAGAATCCACTTCATTTGGTACGAGGTTCTTTTCAGCAACAATTGGTTATCAAAGCAATTTGTTGAAAAGGCATGGTGGGCCAGTTAAGGGGAGATGATGAGCAACTGACAGTGAACAGTATTCTCATATGACCTTGACTTACTATCAATAGGCAGTATGACTTAGTGCAGGGAAAGTCATGTCTCAAAATGGATTGAGTTTTTGAGGAAGTGACAAAGATGGATGGTAACGTCATCTGTATGGATTTTTTAAAAGCCTTTGACAAGGTCCTGCATTGCAGGCTGATACAAAAGTTAAAGTCATATGTGACTTGTGGTGAATTGATAAGATGGATACAGAACTGACTTACTGAAAGAAGACAGAGAGTCATGGTGGAAGGGTATATTTGTCTGACTGGAGATCTATGATCAGTGCTGTTCCACATGGGTGCCCCTGTTGCTTGGAATGTATATGAATGATTTGGAGTAGTATGTAGGAAGTCGAATTACCAAGTTTATAGATGACACAAAGATTGGGGGCGCAGCAGATCATGAGGAGGATTGCCAGAGGATACCGTAGAATATGGTTAGTTTGGAGCCTTGGGTGGGGAAATAGCAGATAGTGTTTAACCCAGACAAATGTGAAATGATGTATTTTGGAAGATCTGATCCAGGAGAGAACTATGCAGTTAGCATCAATATGCGGAGGCATCTCGGCATACAGGTCCACAATTCCCTGAAAGAGCCAACACAGGTGGATAAAGTGGTTATAAAGAAACATGGCATGCTTTTCTTTATCGGTCAGGACATAGAGTACAAATGGGCAAGTCAAGTTGCAGTTGTATAGAAATTTAGTTTGGCAACATTTGGAATATTGGGGTATGCCGGGTTGCCAGAAATCAATTGTGTTAGGGGATTCTCTAGTCCGAGGGGCAGACGTTTCTGTGGCCAGCAGCAAAAAAGCAGAATGGTGTGTTGCTTCCCTGGTGCCAGGATTAAGGATGTCTCAGAGAGGGTGCAGAATGTTTTCACGGGGGAGAGGGGCCAGCAAGAGGTCATTGTCCACATTGGAACCAACGACATAGGAAGGGTAAATGTTGAGGTTCTGAAAGGAAAATACAGAGAGTTAGGCAGGAATTTAAAAAGGAGGTCCTCGAGAGTAGTAATATCTGTATTACTCCCGGTGCTATGAACTGGTGAGGGCAGGAATAGGAGAATAGAGCATGACTGAGGAGCTGATGTATGGGAGAAGGATTCACATTTTTGGATCATTGGAACCTCTTTTGAGGTAGACGTGACCTGTACAAGAAGGACGGATTGCACCTAACTTAGAAGGGACTAATATACCGGCAGGGAAATTTGCTAGAGCTGCTCAGGAGGATTTAAACAGTGAGGTGGGGGGTTGGGACCAGGGAGATAGTGAGGAAAGAGATCAATCTGAGACTGGTACAGTTGAGAACAGAAGTGAGTCAAACAGTCAGGGCAGGCAGGGACAAGGTAGGACTAATAAATTGAACTGCATTTATTTCAATGCAAAAAGCCTAACAGGGAAGGCAGATGAACTCAGGGCATGGTTAGGAACATGGGACTGGGATATCATAGCAATTATGGAAACATGGCTCAGGGATGGACAGGACTGGCAGCTTAATGTTCCAGGATACAAATGCTACAGGAAGGATAGAAAGGGAGGCAAGAGAGAAGGGGGAGTGGCATTTTTGATAAGGGATAGCTTAACAGTTGTGCTGAGGGAGGATATTCCTGGAAATACATCCAGGGAAGTTATTTGGGTGGAACTGAGAAATAAGAAAGGGATGATCACCTTATTGGGATTGTATCATAGACCCCCTATTAGTCAGAGGGAAATTGAGAAACAAATTTGTCAGGCGATCTCAGCTATCCGGAAGAATAATAGGGTGGTTATGGTAGGGGATTTTAACTTTCCAAACATAAATTGGGGTTGCCATAATGTTAAAGATTTAGACGGAGAAGAATTTGTTCAAAGTGTACAAGAAAATTTTCTGATTCAGTATGTGGATGTACCTACTAGAGAAGGTGCAAAACTTGACTTACTCTTGGGAAATAAGGCAGGGTAGGTGACCACTGAGGTGTCAGTGGGGGAGCACTTTGGGGCCAGCGACCATAATTCTATTAGATTTAAAATAGCTACGGAAAAGGATCGACTAGATTTAAAAGTTGAAGCTCTAAATTGGAGAAAGGCCAATTTTGAAGGTATCAGGCAAGAATTTTCGAAAGCTGATTGGGGGCAGATGTTTGCAGGTAAAGGGACGGCTGGAAAATGGGACGCCTTCAGAAATGAGATAACGGGAATCCAGAGAAAGTATATTTCTGTTAGGTGAAAGGAAAGGCTGGTAGGTATAGGGAATGCTGGATGACTAAAGGAATTGAGGGTTTGGTTAAGAAAAAGAAGGAAGCATATGTAAGGTATAGACAGTTTAGATCGAGTGAATCCTGAGAAGGGTATAAAGGTATTAGGAGTATACTTAAAGGAGAAATCATGCGGGCCAAAAGGGGACATGGGATAGCTTTGGCAAATAGAATTAAGGAGAATCCAAAGGGTTTTTACAAATAAACTAAGGACAAAAGGGTAACTAGGGAGAGAATAGGGCCCCTCAAAGATCAGCAAGGCAGCCTTTGTGTGGAGCCACAGAAAATGGGGGAGATACTAAACAACTATTTTGCATCAGTATTTACTGTGGAAAAGGATATGGAAGATATAGACTGTAGGGAAATAGATGGTGACACCTTGTAAAACATCCATATTACGGAGGAGGAAGTGCTGGATGTCTTGGAACGCATAAAGGTGGATAAATCCCCAGGACCTGATCAGGTGTACCCTAGAACTCTTTGGGAAGCTAGAGAAGTGATCTTGCAGAGATATTTGTGTCAGCAATAGTCACAGTTGAGATGCCAGAAGACTGCAGATTGGCTAAAGTGGTGCCACGGTTTAAGAAGGGTGGTAAGGACAAGCCAGGGAACTATAGACCAGTGAGCCTGACGTCGATGGTGGGCAAGTTGTTGGAGGGACTGGATGTACATGTATTTGGAAAGGCAAGGATTGATTAGGGATAGTCAACATGGCTTTGTGCGTGGGAAATCATGTCTTACAAACTTGATTGAGCTTTTTGAAGAAATAACAAAGAGGATTGATGAGGGCAGAGCAGTAGATGTGATCTATATGGACTTCAGTAAGGCATTCGACAAAGTTCCCCATGGGAGGCTGATTAGCAATGTTAGATCTCACAGAAATTGGGAGAACTAGCCATTTGGATACAGAACTGGCTCAAAGGTAAAAGACAGAGGGTAGTGGTGGAGGGTTGTTTTTCAGACTGGAGGCCTGTGACCAGTGGAGTGCCACAAGGATTGGTGCTGGGTCCTCTATTTTTTGTCATTTACATAAATGATTCGGATGCGAGCATAAGAGGTACAGTTAGTAAGTTTGCAGATGACACCAAAATTGGTGGTGTTGTGGACAGCGAAGAGGGATACCTCAGATTACAACAGGATCTGGTCCAGCTGGGCCAATGGGCTGAGAAGTGGCAGATGGAGTTTAATTCAGATAAATGCGAGGTGCTGCATTTTGGGAAAGCAAATCTTAGCAGGGCTTATACACTTAATGGTAAAGTCCTAGGGAGTGTTGCTGAACAAAGAGACCTTGGAGTGCAGGTTCATAGCTCCTTGAAAGTGGAGTCACAGGTAGATAGGATAGTGAAGAAGGCGTTTGGTATACTTTCTTTTATTGATCAGAGTATTGAGTACAGGAATTGGGTGATCATGTTGCAGCTGTACAGGACACTGGTTAGACCACTGTTGAAATGTTGCATACAATTCTGGTCTCCTTCCTATCGGAAAGATATTGTGAAACTTGAAAGTGTTCAGAAAAGATTTACAAGGATGTTGCCAGGGTTGGAGGATTTGAGCTACAGGGAGAGGCTGAACAGGCTGGGCTGTTTTCCCTGGAGTGTCGGAGGCTGAGGGGAGATCTTTTAGAGATTAACAAAATTATGAGGGGCATGAATAGGGTAAATAGACAAAGTCTCTTCCCTGGGGTGGGGGAGTCCAGAATTAGAGGGCATAGGTTTAGATTGAGAGGGAAAAGATATAAAAGAGACCTCAGGGACAACGTTTTCACACAGAGGGTGATACATGTATGTAATGAGCTGCCAGAGGAAGTGGTGGAGGCTGGTACAATTGCAACATTTAAGAGGCATTTGGATGAGTATATGAATAGGAAAGGTTCGGAGGGATATGGGCCGGGTGCTGGCAGGTGGGATTAGATTGGGTTGGGATATCTAGTCGGCATGGACGGGTTGGACCAAAGGGTCTATGACTCTATGACTCTATATGAGTACAGTTCTGGTTGCCATGGTACCAGAAAGATGTGGAGGTTTTGGAGAGGGTACAGAAATGGCTTACCTGGATGTTGCCTAGTTTGGAGAGTATTAGTTATGAGGAGAATTGGACAAACTTGGTTTGTCTTCACATGAATGTCAAATGATGAGGGAAGGCCTGATAGAGGTTTACAAAATGATGAGAGATATGGATAGAATGGATGGTTGGATTTTTCCCAGGGTAGAAATATCAATTACTAGGGGACATATTTTTAAGGTAAAAGGGAAAAGTTTAAAGGAGACGCGAGAGGCAATTTGTTTGCACAGAGGATGATAAGTGCATGGATTGCGCTGCCAGAGGTGGTAGAGGCAGATCTAATAGCCACAGTTAAGAGGCATCTTGACAGAAATATGAATAGGCAGCGAATAAAGGGACATGGACTGTGCAGAGACAAAAGTCTCTTCATTTAGAAAGGCATCATATGTCAGCAGATTCCTGGCGGGCCGAAGGGCCTGTTTCTCATACAGGAATGTTCTTTATTCTCTTTGTTTCTTGCTCTTTAAAATGGTTGCCCTCATGTTTACAGCTGCTTACCTACAATTTAGTTTCACTTTACTCAGTGACCCATACTAACTCTTTACTAATCACACACAAAGAAGGGAGAGGATACTAGACACACATAATCAAACACAGAGCAAAGGAATGACTAAACATTATATCTCTCTTGTAAAACTGAACTCTTACATTAACTTAAGGTATGCTAAACATAAAACATACATGGTTCAAGTCATTTCTGAATCTTCAGGCTGTATGACACGGTGGCTCAGTGGTTTGCACTACTGACTCACAGTGCCAGGAACCCAGGTTCAAATCCAGCATTGGGTGACTGTCCTTGTGAAGGTTGCACATTCTCCTTGTGTCTGCATCGGTTTCCTCCCACAGTCCGAAGATGTGCAGGCTTAGTGGATTGGACATGCTAAATTGTCCACAGTGTCTAGGAATGTGCATACTAGATCTATTAATCATTGTTAAAGCAGGATTGCAGGGATAGGGTGAAGTCTAGGTGGGAAGCTCTTTGGAGGGCCAGTGCAGACTCTATGGGCCAAATGACCTCTTACTGTGTTGCAGGGATTATATGATTTCCATGAAATATGCAGGTCTTGGATGACAATGCTGAGAGTTATGAATTGAAGTCTCTACCGATGCATGGCCAAATCGGATAATGAAGCAGTTGATTAACATAACAGCTGCTCATTGGAAATGGTATCATGGGAGGCACTGTGGGAGGAAACCCATACAGACATGGGGAGAGTGTGCAAACTCTACAAGGACAGTCACCCAAGGCTGGAATCAAACCTGGAACCCTGGTGCTGTGAGGTACTGGTGCTGACCACTGAGCTACTGTGCCATACAGCTTGAAATCTCAGAAATGACTTGAACCATGTTTGTTTTATGTTTAGGATACATTATGTTAATGTAAGACTTCAGTTTTGCAAGAGAGATATAACGTTTAATCATTCATTTGCTCTGTGTTTGATAATATGTGTATAGTATTTTCTCTTTTCTTTGTGTGTGATTAGTCAAGAGTTAGTATGGGTCACTGAGTAAAGTGAAGCTAAATTGTAGGTAAGCAGCTGTAAACATGAGGGCAGCCTTTTTAAGGAACAAGAACATTACTAGCCATATAAATTTTGTGGCATTAAGTACAGGTCAATGGTTAGGAGCCTTGCAGTGAGTTACTCCCCTCCTGACTGTCAGCAACAAGGCACAAGTCAGGAGTGTGATGGAATACTCCACACTTGCCTGGATGATTGCCGTTCTGACAACACTCAAGAAGCTTGACACCATCTGGGACAAAGCAGCCCATTTGACTGACACCGTATCTTCAAACACTCCCTCCTCTCACTACTAACAGCACATGCTGCTGCAAATATCTGCAAGATGCTCTGCAGAAATTCACCAAGGCTCCTGACACAGCACCTTCCAAACCCATAACCACTTCCGTCTCGAAGGACAAGGGCAAAGGATAGATGGAAATACCATCACCTGCAAGCCCCCTTCAAGCCACTCACGATCTTGACTTGGAAATATATTGCCTTTCCTTCACAGACAATGAGCCAAAATCTTGGAAGTCACAGCACTGGGGATATTCTTACACCAGACAGACTGCAATGGTTTGCTAAGACAGTTCAATACCATCTTATATAAGACCAGAAGATGGGATCTCAGCTGACCAGACAATCATCAGCTCCATTTTCCCACTTTTTCCCAGTGATTCCCCGATTGATCAAAACCTGTCTATCTCAACCATGAATAAACAGCCTCAGCAGACAATAATTCCACAGATTCATTACCCTCTCAGAGAAGAAATTCCTCCTCATCTCTGTTCTAACTGAACGATTGCATATTCTGAAATTCTTATCCTCTGCTTCTGGACTCTCAAGGGGAATCAATATCTCAACATCTACAAATTCAAGCCCTCTAACAATCTTAAATATTTCAATACGGTCACCTCTCTTTCTTCTAAACTGCAATGAGTGCAGACCCATCCTACTCAACATTTCTTCACAAGAAACTCCCCCTTTACCCTTGATCAGCTTACAAAGTTAAAAATCACACAACACCAGGTTATAGTCTAACAGGTTTTTTTATAAGTACAACGTTCAGAGCACCACTCCAAGAATTTGTACTTATAAAAAAACCTGTTGGACTATAACCTGGTGTTGTGTGATTTTTAACTTTCTATATCCCTGTTCAACACTGGCACCTCTACATCTTGATCAAGGTAGTGAACGTCTCTCGACTTCCTCCAATGCCTTTATAACTTTCCTTAGATTAGTGGCCCAAAACTGTTCACCATGTTTGAGGTGAGAGATTTGCATAGTTTTAGCAGGACTTCCCTATTTTTACACGACATCCCTTTGGACAAAAGGCCAAATTCTATTTGGCCAAAAGTCTAAAGGCCCAACGTTCTCCTAGCTAAATAAAAACTGAAAGAACTGTGGATGCTGTAAATCAGAGACAAAAATAAAAATTGAGCAAGGGTCAGTCAACCCGAAATGCTAACTCTAATTTCTCTCCACAGATGCCCCAATACCTGCTGAGCTTTTCCAGAAATTTCTACTTTTATCTTCCTAGCTGCCATCAGTTCTGAGCAAGGTCATTGGATCGAAAACACTAACTCAGATTTCTCTCAAGAGAAGCTATCAGACCTGAGTTTTTCCAACAATTTCTGTTTTTATTCCAAATTCATTTTAACTTCCACACTGCCTGTTGAACGTGTGTTCGAGCTTTTTGTGATTTAAAATTCCTCTTTGCTGTAGCTTTCTGCAGTGATTTTTTTTCTCCACTTTTTTGAGGTTTTCTTTCTAAAATTGCAATTGGTCTCCCAAATAACTTTCACCAATTGGCTTTAGTATGCCCATTCTGAAAGAATGGTAAAATGTGATTTCTTGCATCAGATTTAGGTTTCAGTCATTCTTCTTTATTGTTCATGTGAGATATCATTGGCATCTGTAAGAACTGCTTTCTTTCAGAGTTTTGGCATTCAACCGGGTTGACTTGGAAAATTATTTTGGAAGTCTTCCATGAAAATGATTTCCCTTACCATCTCAATTTTGTTCTCTAACTCTAGTGATCAAAACAACTGGTCTCTGTGCTATAGGAAAGATGTTGTGAACCTTGAAAAGATTCAAAAGAGATTTACAAGGATGTTGCTGGGTTTGGAAAGATTGAGTTACAGGGAGAGGCTGAATAGGCTGTGGTTATTTTCCCGGGAGTGTTGGAGGCTGAGGGGTGACCTTATAGAGTTTTATAAAGTCATGAGGGTCATAGATAAGGTGAACAATCAAGATCTTTTTCCCAGGGTAGGGGAGTCAAAAACTAAAGGGCATAGGTTTAAATTGAGGGGAAAGATTTAAAAGGGACCTGAGGGGCGACATTTTCACACAAAGACAGAAAGAACTCTAATTTGTGAAACAAAGTAAAAGAATAACATCATAAGATATAGGAGACTTTTCACAATTCGATCATGGCTAATATATTTCCCAAAATGTAAGAGATGAAGAACAGTATGGATCTGTTATAAACCCCGAGAGTCATAGAGCTGCACAACATGGAAACAGACCCTTCGGTCCAACTTGTTCAAGGCAAACAGTCTAGTCTAATTTGCCAGCATTTGACCCAAATCCCTCAAAACACTTTCTATTCATACACCCATTCAGAGGTCTTTTTAAATGTTGTATTTGTACCAGCCTCCATCACTTCCTTTGACAGCTCATTCCATTCATGCACCACCCTCTGTGTGAAAAAGTTGCCCCCTAGGTCCCTTTTAAATCTTTCCCATCTCACCTTAAACCTCTAGTTCTGGATTCCCTCACTCCAGGGAAAACTGCTTGTCTATTCACCCTATGTCCCTCATAAGTGCCAGACAAACCTCTGTAAGGTCAACCCTCAGCCTCTGATGCTCCAAGGAAAGCAGCAACAGCCTATTCAGCCTCTCCATATAGCTCAACCTCTCCAATCCTGGCAACATCCTTGCAAATCTTTTTTGAACTCTTTCAATTTTCACAACGTCCTTCCTATAACAGGGAGACCAGAATTGCAGACAATATTCCAGAAGTGGCCTAACCAATGTCCTGTACAGTCACAATATGACCTCCCAATTCATTGACCAACTAAGGC
>NC_057722.1:73338296-73379900 GCF_004010195.1 Chiloscyllium plagiosum | reverse complement strand
ATTACACGTAAAAGTATGTTAACCTATGTTTGTTATATCAGTGTTAACAATGTCCCATTTATTTGTCATTACTCAACTGACAGATTCATGTGATGGAGAGAAGGACAATTGAGAGACGTTCCATCCCCACAAGCAGCTTAATCAACTTCGAGTCACAGAACACTTGGAGCTTATAGAATATGTGGGCGGCACGGTGGCCCAGTGGTTAGCACTGCTGCCGGACCCAGCACCGATCCTTGTGGCACTCCACTGGTCACAGGCCTCCAGTCTGAAAAACAACCCTCCACCACCACACTGTCTGCTACCTTTGAGCCAGTTCTGTATCCAACTGGCTAGTTCTCTCTGTATTCCGTGAGATCTAACCTTGCTTCTCAGTCTCCCATGGGAAACCTTGTCGAACGCCTTACTGAAGTCCATATGGATCACATCTACCGGTCTGCCCTCATCAATCCTCTTTGTTACTTCTTCAAAAAACTGTCAAGTTTGTGAGACATGATTTTCTATGCACAAAGCCATGTTGACTATCCCGAATCAGTCCTTGCCTTTCCAAATACATGTTCATCCTGTCCCTCAGGATTCCCTCCAACAACTTGCCCACAACTGACGGCAGGCTCACCGGTCTATAGTTCTCTGGCTTGTCCTTAACACCCTTCTTAAACAGTGGTACCAGGTTTGCCAACCTCCAGTCTTCCGGCACCTCACCTGTGACTATCGATGATACAAATATCTCAGCAAGAGGCCCAACAATCACTTCTCTAGCTTCCCACAGAGTTCTAGGGTACACCTGATCAGGTCCTGGGGATTTATTCACCTTTACCCATTTCAAGACATCCAGCACTTCCTCCTCTGTAATATGGACATTTTGCAAATGTCACCATCTATTTCCCTACAGTCTATATCTTCCATATCCTTTTCCACAGTAAATACTGATGCAAAATATTCATTTAGTATCTCCCCCATTTTCTGTGGCTCCGGTTTCCTCCCACAGTCCAAAGATGTGCGGGTCAGGTGAATTGGCCATGCTAAATTGCCCGTAGTGTTAAGTTAAAGGGGTAAAGGTAGGGGTATGGGTGGGTTGCGCTTCGGCGGGTCGGTGTGGACTTGTTGGGCCGAAGGGCCTGTTTCCACACTGTAAGTAATCTAATCTAATCTAAAAAAAAAAGAAGGAGGCCATGTCGCCCATAAAGTCCATGTCAACTGTCTGATGCACTAATCCCCTGAGAAACCAAAGCTTTCCTTACACAAGATTAATCTTATGGCATTCAGGGTAATTGTCAGCAATCACTCACTAACAAGTACGGTTGTCTTCCTAGGAAATTCCGTGTCATTAGTCATGGGTTCTGGCGGTCCTTGTGTGACTGAAGAGCCCAATCTTAGAGTCACATCTCCATCTGCACATTTGTAGGTGTTTCCAGGAAGCAGAATTGGTCCATACCCTTGGTATTGCTGGCATTTCTTTCTCAGGATTCCTATCCATACTTCCTCATGTCGATGCTTGTTCTCATAGAATTATGTCTTTTCACACAGGAAGCTGGAAATTCCAAATCAGTTTCTACTAAGTGATGGTCTCCCATATGTTGACATCTATGTTGCATCCTTTGAGGTCAACCTTCAGGGATTCTTTGAAGCATTTATTTCGTGGTTGTTTTGCTTGAGTGCTTCCTTTGAGCTGGTGAGAAAGGTTTGCTTTGGGAGTTGGAACTCAGACATCTTAAGCATGTAGATAGTTCAGCAGAGTTGATTTCAAATAATCATGGCCTGGTTGCAGGTGCTATTGGCTGCTTCAAGGATAACGTTAGTAACCCTCCTTTCCTAGCCGATGCCAAGAATCTGCCTCAAACAGATGGTATTTCTCCAGGGCCATGAGGGTATCTATATATAGTGCACATTTTGGAGCTTTGTAGAAGAGTCAACCTTATGACTGCTTTACACACAAGGATCTTGTTATTACCACAAGTGTCATGGTCATCGAAGACTCTCCTCCTTCATAGTTTGATGAGTTCTCCACTTTATCTCACTGGTAACATTACTTTTCCAGGCACGGAGAGATTTCCTTATATTGTCAATGTGTTCTTGGATGATGTGGTCATTCTTGTTGAGAAGGTGTTTCCTGGTCTTGTAGCTGATGCTTTCTTCTCAACGTCAGATGGTGGCTGTCTTTAGCTCTTTCCAGATTTCCTTCACTCCATTTATATGAACTCTTTGAAGATTTTTGTGAAGACATTGTTGGAGGTTTGCTCTTGAACCTGGTCAGCATTGAGTATTTTTCCAAGTAGCTTCTTTATCTTCAACTGCCTCTAGTGACACTGGTTGGGTGAGCCATGATCTTTCCAGCAGTATCTGCACTGGTCATCACTCTGGTAATGACAATAGACAATAGACAATAGACAATAGGTGCAGGAGTAGGCCATTCAGCCCTTCGAGCCTGCACCGCCATTCAATATAATGAGAACATCATCTCCTTGTTCTTGGGATCAAATGATCATGTGCCAGTAGTTTGATCATGGATGCCTCCAAGAAGTCTTGAAGTTGTCTTTTGGCAGAACAGTGTGGTAGTGATGACCAGCTGGTGTTCTGTGCATTTGATGAACAAGAGAATCGCATTGGAGTTGCAATTCCGGACTCCTTTTTCTGGTGGTTCCTTTCCAGAGTTTGGAGTCCTTTCCAACCTTGGCATTGAAGTCTGTAATGAGGATTATCCTTAGGGATGAGAATAGTATCCAGGGTGGAATAAAAATCTTCTTTGGACTCGTCAATGGCATCAAGGGTTGGGACATTGACGCACATGACCATTACCTGCTGGCTCTTGGCAAATTGCAGATGTAGAGTCATGAGGCAATTGTTAATACCAACAGAAAGCTCCAAGAGTTGGTTGTCAAGTTAGTTCTTGATGGCAAACTAAATCCATGGATCCTGGGTTGATTTTCCAGTTAATACCACCCTTTTCCCCTCAGCTGTCCTTTGGCGGGTCTTCGAGTCTCCTGTAGGGCAGCAATATCAATGTTGATATACCTGAGTTCACGGGCAATAGGCAGTTCTCCAACCAGATACTTGTCTTGCTCGTTAGCATAAAGGTTCATACATTCCTAGGTTCTGAGATTGAGTCTTACTTTGGTTTTCAGATCATAGGTAGATGAGCCTGTTGGACGTGGTTTTTAAGACTATTTTTAAGATACCTTTTCCAGCTCCTTTCCAATGTGGGGGTTGGGGGTTGAAGGTGAGGGATAGTGCAGAGATGAGCAGAGTGCATCCTGAAGAAAGCTCTCCCGTGCCAATTTCAAGAGAGAAATGATTGAGTCAAACTCTAACACCTAAGAGCCAGTCTGAGGCTAGAGACTTCCAGAGATCATAATCCTGTTCGTATCAACTTTCACTGATCACTGTAGGGCTTGTGTTGCTTGGTGGGAGGGTGGAGGGTGTTGAATTCCTCTAGATAGACACCATATAGGGGATATCTTTTCACGTGGGAATGTTGTTGCATAGCAGCCAACACAGGTACATCTGGTTGCAACAGCAAAGAAACTTCAATCAGTGGGGACCTTCCTACTGCTGAGGTCTTCATCTGCCACCACAGACATTTATGTCAATGGGCATCTTCCACATCAATCATCATTGAGGACTTGTTTCAAATTGCTCTTTGTCTGGCTCCTCATCTCTGGTCTAACCGTCATGGTGGGCCTGACAGGAGTTGAGAACTCCTGACAGCATCACTCTCGGGATCAATGGGACACTCAAGCCTCTCCACCATACCGAGATGGCAATCCAAGGAAAGGCAGTATATTAGGAGTAACATCATTGCAAGAATCAAAGATTAACTAATCTACAGAAATCAGAGAAGAAATAAATGGCTCAATTCTGAAATAGATTCATAGAATGGCTCCAATGTGGAAGGAGACCATTTGACCTATCGTGTCTGCACCAACCCTTTAAAGACCACGCCACCAGACACAACCCCCTACTTTATCCCCATGACCCTTCAGTTACCATGGCTAATCCATCCATTCCTGAACATTACTGGGCAATCTAACATGGCCAATATGTGTAACCTACAGATCTATGGGCTGTGGGAAACAACCAGAGCACCCGATGGAAACCCATGCAGACAAGGGGAGAACATGCAAACTCCACGCAGCGGGCTTCAACTGGTGGAGTACAGGAAGCATCAGTGCTTGGGGTTCAGCTATCTATAGTATAAAATCAATAACTGTGATGAGGAGATTAGTGGAGTAGCAGAGAGCATAAAGGACTGTCAGAGAATACGGGAGGATATAGATAGACTGGAGAGTTGGGCAGAAAAGTGGCAGATGGTTTTCAATCCAGACAAATGTGAGGTGATGCATTTAGGCAAGTCTAATTCTAGAGTGAATTATACAATGAACGGAAGAGCCTTTGGAAAAGTTGATGGGCAGAGAGATCTGGCAGTGCAGGTCCATTATACCCTGAAGTTTACTGCACAGGTGGATAAAGTGGTCAAGAAGGCATATAGTATGCTTGCCTTCATTGGACGGGGTATTGAGTATAGGAGCTGGGCAAGTCATGTTAAAATTGTACAAGACATTGGTTCGGCCACATTTAGAATACTATGTACAGTTCTGGTCACCACATTGCCAAAAGGATGTGGACACTTTGGAGAGGGTGCAGAGAAGGTTTATGAGGATGTTGCCTGGTATGGAAGGTGCTAGCTATGAAGAGAGGTTGAGTAGGTTAGGTTTATTTTCATTAGAAAAAAGGAGATTGAGGGGGGACCTGATTGAGGTTTACAAAATCATGAAGGGTATACACAGGGTGGATAGAGATAAGCTTTTTCCCAGGGTGAAGGATTCAATAATGAGAGGTCACGTTTTCAAGGTGAGAGGTGGAAAGTTTAAGGGGGATACACACGGCAAGTACTTCACACAGAGGGTGGTGGGCATTTGGAACACATTGCCAGCAGAGGTGGTAGAGGCAGGCATGGTAGATTCATTTAAGATGCGTCTGGACAGATGCATGAGTAGGTGGGGAGCAGAGGGATACAGATGCTTAGTAATTGACCAACAGGTTTAGACAGTACATTTGGATCAGCTCAGGCTTGGAGGGCCAAAGGGCCATTTCCTGGGCTGTAAATTTTCTTTGTTCTTTGAGATATGTGTGTAATACAGCCAAGCTTGTTGGAAGAGTGGAAAGTAAACAACAGTTGAATCCATAGCCTGCATGGAAAATAGCCCTAGCCTATTCAACGTCTCCCTATAGCTCAAACCCTCCAACCCTGGCAACATCCTTGTAAATATTTCTGAACCCTTTCAAATTTCATAAGATCTCTCCGATAAGGAGACCAGAATTGCACGCAATATTCCAACAGTGGCCTAACCAATGTCTTGCACAGCCACAACATGACCTCCCAACTCCTGTACTCAGTATTCAGAACAATTCTGTTGTATCAAACTGCTGGACCAATGTCAAAAAGAAATGAAGGTATACAGCCCTATATACACAGCAAAGATCTCCTTGATAACCTTGCGCTTCTTGTGCCAAAGTTGAGAGAACTGTCCAATACACAAATCATGAAACAGCTTGACATAATCACAATCATGGAATCCATACCTTGCAGACAATATTCCTGACACCAACTTCACCGTGTCTGGGTACATCTTGTCTCCCCAGCAAGACAGACTGACTAGATGTGTCATTACACTGGTAAACATTTGGGAAGGAGTTGCCTGAGGCATCCTGAATATTCATGTCTAATCTGCATGTGTTCCCAAGGTTTCACGTCAAACATGAGCAACATATATATAGAAATATCTGCTGATAACCACTAATCAACCAATCTGGATTTCAGATAGTGATTGGGAAGCTATCTTTGACTGGCATAAAGACCCATCTGATTCACCAGAGTCCTTTAGGGAGGGAATCAGCTTCCCTTACTTGGTTTGTGTCCATGTGATTGCTGACCTACATACAACGTGGTTACCCCTGACCTGGTCCGAGACAAAAAAAGTAAACTGCAGGAGGCTGGAAGAACACAGCAAGCCAAGCAGCATCAGGAGATGCAGAAGTTTCAGGTGATCCAGCAAGCCATTTAGCTTCAAGGGCAATTAGGGATATGTAACAAATCAGGATTTGAAAATAATGATCATAATCTCAAGAAAGAATAAAGAAAACAGAAAGAAATGACTCTGGTGGAATCCAAACTAAGTTTTTGCTGAGCAAATACAGCATTGTCTGTGGCCCCTTGCTTCACTTTGATAATGATCAAGAGTACACAGATAGCATGGTTTTTAAACTGGTCAAATTTGTATTATGTTGTCAAAAGCACTGACATAACTTGGCAATTTTGCCACATTGCTTGGTACATTATGAGCTACAACACTGGCATACCCAACAATGTAGAAACTGTGAAACAGCTTGTCAACAGGCACAGCTAATTCTGGAGCACAATTATCATGACGAATGCTGCAATATTGTTAGGGCCCACAGCCTTTTCAGTGTCTAGAGTCTTCAATCATTTCTTGATATCACATACAGCGAATTAAATTTGCTGAAGATAGTTTTTTTAAAGTCATTTACGGGATGAAGGTGTCGCTGGCTAGGCAGCATTGATTGCCCATCCCTAATTTCCCAGGGGGCAGTTAAGAGCCAACCACATTGCTGTGGATCACATGTAAGCCAGAACAGGTAAGGATGGTAGTTTCCTGCCCTAAAGGACATTAGTGAACCGGATGGACTTTTCTGACAATCGACAAAGTATTCAGGGTCATCATTAGATTCTTAATTCCAGATTTTTTGTTTAGATGACTTCAAATTCCATCATCTGTCATGGCAGGTATCAAACCTATGTCCTCAGAATATTATCTGGGTCTATTGATTAATATCACTGGGCCATTACCTTCTCCCTGTCATCTATAAGACTGGGTATTTCAGGACGAAGACTAGGTGGATCATCCACTCTAGAGTTCAAATACACAAGGAAATGTCAATCAAAAGGGTGATATATAGGTGAAAAAAGAAATGGACAGGGTTAATTGATCCCATACCAATGGATCAGATCTAATATCCTGTAGCAACTGGTCATGGATGGCAAAGGATTATTAAACAAGTAGCTGGAAGAGGAGGTTCCACAAATATCTCTATCTTCAGTGACAGGGGAGCCCAATACATCAGTGCAAAAGATGGGAGAGATGGAAGAGTTACAGGAGAGCTACAGCGTGTGATTGGAGGAACAGTTCCTCAAGAATTCTGACTGTTCCATGCACCAATGTGACCTTTCACCTATTTCGTGATTGGATTGAATGGTGGACCTGGTTTGATGGGCATCATGGTGAATTTTTGTCCTGATGTTTAATGTTATGATGTTGTAAAGCATTAATTTGAAATGTAACTGAGTTTGATGCCTGTTTGCATAGCGTCTGATAACAATGTGAATGTGTTGGAAAACTTTGAGAGCTCTTGAGCTAGGAGACAGAATAATAGATCCGAGGTGATTAGTTACTTGTTTAACAAGACAAAAATGAACATCTGGTGTTTGATAGGAATGACCCCATCTGTGGAGGTCTTACGCTCAATAATACTTATGCCATAATGAGGTATCTAGGACGGTGTTCATGACTAGAGAACTATAAAGATCTTGACCTTTCTTTCTCAATTTGTAGAGGCTAACAAGAATGAAAGGTTCAGTGAATGTTACATCCCTACTCAGAGAAGTAGCCATGTAATTGCACTTACTTTTCTGTATTACTAATATTTGGAGTCAGTGAGTGAGTCAATACACAGTTGAAGTGAACAAAAGCATTCATTACAGCCATATTCGAGGTCAGGGTCACGTTATCTTGGAGTGCATGGATTTTTTGATAGTGCATTTCTTACATCTGTACAGGCTGAAATATTTCTGGACAATCTGACACACAAGTCATGCTGCTTGAGGACTGGGTCACGATGTATAATCTCAAGCAAAACCGTGTAGGACGGCACGGTGGCTCAGTAGTTAGCACTGCTGCTTCACAACACCAGGGACCTAGGTTCAATTCCAGCCTCGGGTGACTGGCTGTGTGAAGTTTGCGCATTCTCCCCGTGTCTGCGTGGGTTTCCCCCCACATTCCAGAAAGATGTGCAGGCCAAGTGAATTGGCTGCGCTAAATTGCCCACGGTGTAAGATGCATTAGTCAGGGTTAAATGTAGGGAAATGAATCTAGGTGGGTCACTCTTCAGAGGGTGAGTGTGGACTTGTTGGGCTGAAGGACTGTTTCCACGCTGTAGAGAATCTTAAACCACTCTATTCTGAAATAATGGACTGGATTGTACAAGGATTGGGGACAGCAAGATACATGTTCTTTGTCCACCCCTAGTGGAAAAACTGATGAGTGTTAAATAAGGCCGCCCGCCCCCCCCCCCCCACCCCCACCCCCAGCATTAACTTGCTGTCTGTCGATGACAGTGATGAGCTGGGGGTCAGGTCACTCTCTCATCATGGAAGGGAGTCTTTTCCTTGAAAGCTCTTGACAGTCAGCACCAGCCATCCTGCTGAGACTTGAAGGAGGCCCTGAGAATGAGATGGCGGTGACTGGATTGAGGTATCTCTCAATTTGTAGAGTACAGAGGGATTGAGTGCTTCAGCGAAGGAATTGAGGGTTTTTCGAGTCCAGGTGGGAGGTCACAGAGCAGGAGGGGCACAGAGTGAGTTAGGATTGTCCTTGATGCATACAGTACACCCTGTAAAGAATGTGCCACCTTTCATTCCCACCTTTTCACCAATATGGATGGACAAGAAGCCTTTTCACCCTGGCATGTCTTTCACTACGTAGTATTTTACACCAGTAAATGCAGCTTGAGGACCATAAGAGCTCTCAATAAGCTGAGGGTTTGGCTGGTGCGTGGGAGCTTAACCTGCTGTCTATATCATAGGAACTGAGCAGGGGATTTGTGTCAAGGGCAATGGGCCAGCTGCCAACAATAGTTACTATGCGCCTCTGCCAAAAACATTTATTGGGGGAGGTGGAGATGAGTTCATGAAATCTAAACTTCTTCAGTAAAAGCTGAATATTTTTAAAATTTGATACGATTATTGGTTTGTGTCCTCATTTCAGAAATATGTATGACTAAAAGCATAGTACACCTTTCTAATACCTAACTCCCTTCTTGACTATAATATATAATGCAGACAATAAAATGGACTTTTTTTTAAATCATGGACTCCCGGTGAGAGTGGAATTTCCCTGAACCTGCTGCCAAGTTACAAGATAAAGACTGGGAAATTTTCCACGCTGCATCTCTGCAAAAAGGCTAGAGATTATAATGTTCAGTGGCTCACAGCAGACCTGGTTGAGCACAGTATCAGCAGATAAGCAGCATAGATACCATGAAGAAAGGAGATAAGCACAGACCATACCATCTGTTCCACTTGTTCCCCCTTCCCTCTCTTTTCCTACAGCAACAAACCAACCATTTCTTCAGTCCCCTTCAGTTCTGAACGAGAATCAGATTGGACTCAAAGTGGAAGGTTATTGACCCAATTGCCTCAGGCTAATGTTCAGGGTGTATGGGCTTGAATTCAACAGAAATTTGGAATGAAAATTTGGACTAGATTAGGTTGGGATATCTGGTCGGCACGGACGGGTTGGACTGAAGGGTCTGTTTCCATGCTCTACATCTCTATGACTATATGATTCTAAATGCCAGCTGAGGGACAACATTTGACTTCTCATCCCTGACAGTGAGTGCCCCAATAGGCTGACTGACTGCGTCCAAGCCCATGGACAGGTATCACAGGCTGCCCTTGACTTACCCCCGCTGGACATCCATCTGAAGACTATCTGCCTTGACTTGAATGAGGTGGCAACCATGGCAATCTCCCTTTTTTTGAGGTGGCACTAAAAGCCATAGCAAGACAACAGTACCACGAGTTTGGTGCCCTGATCGAGGGTTTAAAATTTAAAGTTTAAAATTGAGCCAATCCTTGCTCAGTACACCGAGGTCAGTTCACAATGATTAAATACTGAGAGTGCAAGTGACCAGCCTGGTCCATTCCATGAGCTGAGCAATTGTCACAGAATGACTAAGACTCACAGAATTGTTACATTGTAGAACAAGGCCATTCAGCTCATTGTGCCTGCACAAGTTCTATTACCCAATCTCCTACCTTTCCCCCAAAGCTCTGCTTTTCGTTTCTGTTCAAATAATCATTCAATTCTCTCTTGAGTGCTTCAGATAAACCTGCCTCCATTACTTTTCCCCTAACTACTCACTGAGTGCTGTTTTCACATCATTCTTGCTTTGTCTGCACATCAGTTCAAATCAATGCCCTCTCATTCTTTTTTTTTCTTTTACAAGCAGGAACAGCTTTTCTCTACTTACACTATTCAGCCATGATTTTGAAAACCTCTATCAAATCCCCTCTCAACTGCCTTCTCTCCAAGAAGAACAGTATTAACCCCTTCAATCTGCACTCATAGTTGAGGTTTCTCTTTCTTAAAAGTGTTCTTGCAAACTGTGTCTGCCCCCTCACCAATCCATGAACATCTTTCCTATAACATGGCACCCACAACCTTACACAGTATGCTGCTGAGGTCTAACGACTGTCTTATACCAAATAAACTTCACCTCTTGCTCTTGTACTCATTAATAAAGCTGAGAACACTGGCTGCTTTATTAGCTACACTCTCCACCTATTTTGTGCCCTTTAATCATCTGTGCAAATACAGACCCTCTCCTTCTGCACCCCTTTTAGAATTATATATGCTATTTTGTCTTGTCTTTAAATGCCCTTCCAACCTTTCTTTGTCCCTGAGTACAAAGTGCCCATATTGCAGCTTTACGATGATAGTTGCTGTTATGCCCTGAGATAGAGTCAGAGAGTCATAAAGTAATACAGCATGGAAACAGGCCATTCAGCCCAAATTGTTCCGTGCTGACCATGGTGCCCACTCAGTTCCAATTGTTTGCATTTGGTCCATATCGTTCTAAACCCTCCCCATCCATCTACCTATCTAAATGATTTTTGCATGTTGCTACTGTATAATAATATGCTGTTGACAGCAGAGCTTTACATTCAGTGGTGTGATGATAGTACATTGGCAAAAATAACTCATTCTAGATATGGTTCACCATATCCTTGGCCTTTAAACCATATATTAGCCTATCAGAAACAATGGGAGGTAAGGCGCAAGATGAAAGCAATTGGATGGGGTGGAAAATCTCTAAAGCAAGTGCTCGAAGATGTGGATCAATGCTGTCAAGCTCTCTCCCAAAGGCTGGGAACCCAACCTTACCTCTTTACTAAACAGTCAACAGAACTGGATGCATTGGTGTTTGGTCATCTGTTCACCATCCTTACAATTCAGCTGATCGATGATACACTTTGTGAAAAAGTAAAAAATTATGAAAATCTCATCAAGTTTTGCAGAAGAATAGAGCAACAATACTTCGAAGAGCATGATCAAGAGAGTGTTTTGAGTTCAGTATCCAGGTGTTCAAGAAGTTCTTCCACAAAGTAATCAATAAAGAACAAAAGGAGGGAATGATTATTGAAATAATTAATATTGTATCAAACTACACAAAAGCTGAAGGCTGTTGAAAGAATTGATTTCCAAGTTGTGTGTGATTAACATAGTTACAGTTCAATCTCCTGTAACATTTTTTCATGTAAGATTATTCAAAAATTTGCAGACTTTAATTATTAGCAAGATGACCCTGCACTTTATTTTATATTTAATATAAATTTAATGACAATTTGATGGAAATGTGTCTGTGTAAAACCAATTAAAAAGTAATTGGGAAACTCGAAAATTAAAAAAAAAAGTTCTTTGAGAAGGTGACCACACAGGTAGATGAGAGTAAACCAGTTGATGTGGTGTATATGGATTTCAGCAAGGCATTTGATAAGGTTCCCCACAGTAGGCTATTGTACAAAATGCAAAGGAATGGGATTGTGGGAGATATAGCAGTTTGGATCAGTAATTGGCTTACTGAAAGAAGACAGAGGGTGGTGGTGGATGGGAAATGTTCATCCTGGAGTCCAGTTACCAGTGGTGTACCGCAAGGGTCGGTGTTGGATCCACTGCTGTTCGTCATTTTTATAAACGACCTGGATGAGGGCGTAGAAGGGTGGGTTAGTAAATTTGCAGACAACACTAAGGTCAGTGGAGTTGTGGATAGTGACGAAGCATGTTGTAGCTTACAGAGAGACATAGATAAGCTGCAGAGCTGGGCTGAGAGGTGGCAAATGGAGTTTAATGCGGACAAGTGAGAGGTGATTCACTTTGGTCGGAGTAACCGGAATGCAAAGTACTGGGCTAATGGTAAGATTCTTGGTAGTGTAGATGAGCAGAGAGATCTCATGTCCAGGTACACAGATCCTTGAAAGTTGCTACCCAGGTTGACAGGGTTGTTAAAAAGGGATACAGTGTTTTAGCATTTATTAATAGAAGGATCGAGTTCCGGAACCATGAGGATATGCTGCAGCTGTACAAAACTCTGGTGCGGCCGCACTTGGAGTATTGTGTACAGTTCTGGTCACCGCATTATAAGAAGGATATGGAAGCTTTGGAAAGGGTTCAGAGGAGATTTACTAGGATGTTGCCTGGTATGGAGGGAAGGTCTTACGAGGAAAGGCTGAGGGACTTGAGACTGTTTTTGTTGGAGAGAAGAAGGTTGAGAGGTGACTTAATAGAGACATATAAGATAATCAGAGGGTTAGACAGGGTGGGCAGGGAGGGCCTTTTTCCAAATATGGTGACGGCGAGCACGAGGGGACATAGGTTTAAATTGAGGGATGATAGATATAGGACAGATGTCAGAGGTAGTTTCTTTACTCAGAGAGTAGTGAGGGTATGGAATGCTTTGCCTGCAACTGTAGTAGATTCGTCAAATTTAAGTACATTTAAGTCGTCATTGGAAGGAGCAACAGGATAAGCATATGGACGTACATGGAATAGTGTAGGTTAGATGGGCTTCAGACTGGTCGGCGCAACATCGAGGGCTGAAGGGCCTGTACTGCGCTGTAATGTTCTATGTTCTATGTTTTATGTACCTGCTTCAACCACTTTCTCTGGCAGCCCATTCCATATACTCACCACTCTCTATGTGAAAAAGCTGCCCCTCAGCACCTTCTTAAGTCTTACCCCTCTCACCTTAAACCTATACCCACCAGTTTTCAATTCCCTATCCTGGGAAAAAGAATTAGAATTAGAATCCCTACAGTGTGGAAACAGGCCCTTTGGCCCAACAAGTCCACACTGACCCTCTGAAGAGTATCCCACCCAGTCCCAGTCCCTTACCTGGGTTAGATAGGGTGGGCGGCACGGTGGTACAGTGGTTAGCACTGCTGCCTCGCAGCGTCAGAGACCCGGGTTCAATTCCCGCCTCAGGCGACTGACTGTGTGGAGTTTGCACGTTCTCCCCGTGTCTGCGTGGGTTTCCTCCGGGTGCTCCGGTTTCCTCCCACAGTCCAAAGATATGCAGGTCAGGTGATTTGGCCATGCTAAATTGCCCGTAGTGTTAGGTAAGGGGTAAATGTAGGGGTATGGGTGGGTTGCGCTTCGGCGGGTCGGTGTGGACTTGTTGGGCCGAAGGGCCTGTTTCCACACTGTAAGTAATCTAATCTAATCTACTTTATATTTGCCCCTGACTAACACACCTAACCTACACATCCCTGAACACTCTGGACAATTTAGTATGACCAATTCACCTAAGCTACACATCTTTGGACTGTGAGAGGAAACCCATGCAGGCACAGGGCAAATATGCAAATTCCACACAAGGAGTCACCCAAGGCTGGAATTGAACCCCAGTCCCTGGTGCTGTGAGGCAGCAGTGCTAACCACTGAGCCACCATGCCAGCCTTACATGCATTCATCCTATCAATGTCCCTCATGATTTTATACACCTCAATAAGATGTAGCATTGAAGAGTAGAACCTGTACAGTAGTGAAGATGTGCCAAGAAGGTTCAGAGACCAGCACATGTCAGATACCAGTCTCCATAGACATAGGATGCATATAGCAAGTGCTCATGGAGTACCTCCAGAGATGTTAGTACCTTTGGAGGTCCTTTGGAGCAAGCGGTGACTCCCATGTCAAGCATTCTCAGCATCTAGTTTTCTGCTGGCAGAATGCAAGGTAGAAAGCTACATATGAATAAGGTGAGAACTGCAGTAAGTCAGGTCATAAACAAGCGATAATCCCTTAATGGGCAACTCACCACTGCTGAGTGAGAATATCACCTCGACGCCCAGAATCTTGATAAAAGCTGCAGCAAGCCGCTCCCAGCATTGTTTCACTTCTCACTCTATAATGCCACTCCTCCCACTGTAACCTATACCATTCAGGCTCCTAGAAGACTCTGGGTCTCTCTCTGCGCATGCAACCAAACCTAACAAATTTCACGAGCAGCCTCTCCTCCTTTGCAAGGTCCTCCAGCATTGGCAGTTCTGTGTTTTTCTGAACTGACAGTCAGCACTTTTCACAGGACGTGACTAATCTGAAAGTGGAGCACAAATGATGTTTGCCTTTGTGGATGATTTTAAACAGTTTTATCAAGGTAAATGACTGTGGCTCCCATCCAGCCAGTGTGTGTGTTATTGCTGATAGAGAGCAGGCCAATTTATTACTAGTCAATGGAGATTAGCATTTTAACAAGCAGTAAGCGATACAATGGAAAGGCGGAAATGTGTTAATCTAGCTCTATTGAGTGAGGCAAAATAAATAATTATGACTGCGCAAGTAAAGAAGGATATGCAATGAGTAAATTGTGAAGGAAGTGAAGGAACAGTGGTAAGATGGCCGAGACACTGAACATTAGACATTGAACATAGAATATAGAACATTAAGGCATAGTACAGGCCCTTTGGCCATCCATGTTGCACCAACCTGTGGAACCAATCTGAAGTCCATCGAGCCGACACTATTCCATTTTTCTCCATATGTTTATCTAATGACCACTTAAATGCACTTAACGTTGGCGAGTCTACTACTGTTGCAGGCAGGCCGTTCCACACCCCTACTACTCACTGAGTAAAGAACCTACCTCTGACATCTGTCCTATATCTATCACCCCTCAATTTAAAGCTATGTCCTCTCGTGTTAGCCATGTCCATGCGAGGAAAAAAGGCTGTTAAACTTCTCTCAAACTTCTTCTCTCTAATGAAAGCAGCGTCAAATTCCTCAGCCTTTCCTTATAAGACCTTCCCTCCACACCAGGCAACATCCTAGTAAATCACCTCTGAACCCCTTCCAAAGCTTCCACATCCTTTCTATAATGTGATGACCAGAACTGTATACAATACTCCAAGTGTGGCCGCACCAGAGTTTTGTACAGCTCCTCATCGTTCCAAAACTCGAATCCATCTACCAATAAAAGATAACACACCGTATGCCTTCTTAACAACCTTATCAACCTGGGTGGCAACTTTCAGGGATCTATGTACATGGACACCGAGATCTCTCTGCTCATCCACACTGCCAAGAGCCTTACCATTAGCCCAGTACTTTTTATTCCTGTTGCTCCTTCCAAAGTGAACCACCTCACAGTTTTCCGCATTAAACTCCATTTGCCACCTCTCAGTCCAGCTCTGCAGCTTATCTATGTCCCTCTGTTACCTGCAACATCCTTTAGCACTATCCACAACTCCACCGACCTTAGTGTCATATGAAAATGTACTAATCCATCCTTCTACACCCTCATGTTGGTCATTTATTAAAAATGACAAACAGCAGTGGCCCCAAAACAGATCCTTGTGCTACTCCCCGAGTAACTAAACTCCAGGATGAACATTTCCCATCAACCAACACCTTCTTTCAGCTAGCCAATTTCTGATCCAAAACACTAAATCATCCTCAATCCTGTGCCACCGTACATTGTACAATAGCTATCATGGGGAACCTTATCAAATGTCTTACTGAAATCTATATACACCACCACATCAACCGCTTTACCCTCATCCACCTGTATCGTCACCTTCTCAAAGAACTCAATTAGGTTTGTGAGGCACGACCTACCCTTCACAAAACCATGTTGATTATCCCTAATCAATTTATTCCTTTCTAGATTATTATAAATCCTATCTCTCAGAACCTTTTCCAACACTTTACTCAGAACCGAATTAAGGCTCTCTGGTCTATGATTACCAGGGTTGTGTCTACTCCCCTTCTTGAACAAGGGGACAACATTTACTATCCTCCAGTCTACTGGCACTATTCCTGTAGACAATGACTACATAAAGATCAAAGCTAAAGGCTCTGCAATCTCCTCCCTGACTAGTGGGCGGCACAGTGGCACAGTGGTTAGCACTGCTGCCTCACAGCGCCAGAGATCCGGGTTCAATTCCCACCTCAGGCGACTGACTGTGTGGAGTTGCATGTTCTCCCCGTGTCTGCGTGGGTTTCCTTCAGGTGCTCCGGTTTCCTCCCACAGTCCAAAGATGTGCACGTCAGGTGAATTGGCCATGCTAAAATTGCCCGTAGTGTTAGGTAAAGGGGTAAATGTACGGGAATGGGTGGGTTACGCTTCGGCGGGTTGGTGTGGACGTGTTGGGCCGAAGGGCCTGTTTCCACACTGTATCTAATCTAATCTAATCTAATTCCCTGAGAATCTGAGGATAAATCCCATCTGGCCACATTTACCTATTTTCACACTTTCCAGAATTGCTAACACCTCCTTCTTATGAATCTCAATCCCATCTAGTCTAGTAGCCTGTATCTCAGTATTCTCCTCGACAACATTGCCTTTTTCCAGTGTGTATACTGATGAAAAATATTCATTTAGCATTCCCCCATCTCCTCTGACTCCACGCACAACATCCCACTACTGTCCTTGACTGGCCCTAATCTTACTCTTGCCATTCTTTTATTCCTGATGTCTTTAGGGTTTTCCTTGATCCTATCTGCCAACGACTTCTCATGTCCCCTCCCGGCTGTCTCGCTCGGCCACTTCCTCCTTGCCTGACAGGGACATACTTATCAAGAGCACACAGTAGCTGTTCCTTGAATAAGCTCCACATTTCAATTGTGCCCATCCCCTCCAGTTTCTTTCCCTATCCTATGCATCCTAAATCTTGCCTCATTGCATCATAATTGCCTTTCCCCCACTATAAGTCTTGCCTGCGGTGTATACCTATCCCTTTTCATCAATAAAGTAAACATAACCGAATTGTGGTCCCTATCACCAAAGTGCTCACCTACCTCCAAATCTATCATTTGGTTTGGTTCATTACCAGTACCAAAACAAATGTGGCTTCGCCCCTTATTAGCCTGTCTACATACTGTGATGGAGATGTGTTGCTGGAAAAGCGCAGCAGGTCAGGCAGCATCTAGGGAACAGGAGAATCGACGTTTCGGGCATTAGCCCTTCTTCAGGAAGGGCTAATGCCCGAAACGTCGATTCTCCTGTTCCCTAGATGCTGCCTGACCTGCTGCGCTTTTCCAGCAACACATTTCCATCTCTGATCTCCAGCATCTGCAGACCTCACTTGTCTACATACTGTGTCAGGAAACCCTCCTGCACACATTGGACAAAAACTGACCATTTAAAGTACTCGAACTGTAATATTTCCAGTCAATGTTTGGAAAGTTAAAGTCACTCTCGCTCCTATCAAGAATCATCTTTGCTATCATTTCCTCTATATCTCTGGAACTATTCGGAAGCCTATAGAAAACTCCCAACAGGGTAACCTCTCCTTTCCTGTTTCTAACTTCAGCCCATGTTACCTCAGTAGACAAGTCCTCAAACGTCCCTTCTGCCACTGTAATACTATCCTTGATTAACAATGCCACACCTTTTCCTCTTTTACCACCTTACCTGTTCTTAGTGAAACATCTTAATATTGGAACCTGCAACAACCATTCCTGTGCCTGCTCTATCCATGTCTCTGAAGTGGCCACAACATCGCAGTCCCAGATACCAACCCAATTGCAAGTTGCAAGTTCGCCCACCTTATTCCAGATGCTCCTGGCGTTGAAGTAGACACACTTCAAACCACCTTCCTGCTTGCTGGTGCACTCTTGTGACCTTGAAGCCTTCTTTCTGACACCTCACTACTGTCATCCTCCTGGACACCTAGATTCCCATCCCCCGCTGAATTAGTTTAAACCTTCCCGAAGAGCATTAGCAAATATCCACATCTCCCCCCACCCCTGATACTGATACCCTTCTGGTTCAGTTGAAGACCATCCTGTTTGTAGAAATCCATTCACCCCAGAATGAGTCCCAACTATCAGGTATCCAAAACCCTCCCTCCTGCGTCATCCCTGTAGACTCATGTTCATCTCCTCTTTCTCCCTATTCCTCGCCTCACTAGCACGTGACACTGGTCACAAACCAGAGATAACAACTCTGTTTGTTCTAGCTCTAAGCCTCCACCTTAGCTCCCTGAATTGCTGCCTTAATTGCCCATCCCTTTTCCTACCTATGTTGTAAGTGTCTATGTAGACTACAACTTGGGGTTGCTCCCCCTTCCCCTCAAGGATCATGAAAACACAATCCGAGACATTACAAACCCTGGCACCTGAGAGGCAACACACCAACTGTGAGTCTCTCTCGTTCCCACAGAACATCCTATCTGTCCCCCTAACTATGGAGCCCCCAATGACTAAAGCTATGCTCACGTCCCCCCGTCCCTTGTGAGCAACAGGGCTGGACTCTGTGCCAGAGACCTATACCCATGGCTTACCCCTGGTAAGTTGCCCCCTAAACAGTATCCAAAATGGTACGCTTGTTATTGAGGGGAGCAGCCACAGGGAATACCTGCACTGTCTGTTGGTTCCCATTCTATTCCCCTGACTGTAACCCATCTGCCTCTTTCTTGTACCTGAGGTGTGACTACTTCCCTGTAACTCCTCTCAATAACCCTCTCCGCCTCCTGAATGATCCGAAGTTCACTCAGGTCCAGCTCCAGTTCCCTAACATGGTTTTCGAGGAGCTGGAGTTGGGTGCACTTCCCGCAGATGAAGTCAATAGGGACACTAGTGGTAACCCTTACCTCCCACATTCTACAGGAGGAACATTCAACTGCCCTCACCTCCATTCCCACAATTCTAAGTTCCCGAAGAGATACTGAAAAATAAAAAAAATAAGAATCTAGTTACCTTACTAATCCTGTGCACAGAATCTTTATCTTGGTTATGTGAGAAGAATGGGCGGGACACACTACCTAACTAGTGTTTTGGGTAACACAACCACCCAAATATATTGCTTCACTTACCCAGCGGTCCGGTGTCCACTCCTGCTCAGTGTGTATGCTGTCTATTCACGATATAAGTTCTCAAATCAGTGATTCACTTTCCCAGCATCCCCTGGTCATCCCTCCCACTCTTCCTGCTGCTAAATAAAAATTGCTGTCAGATCCATGACAGATCATGCTCTCCATGGTCTCACCAGAAGAGCACATAGTGGTTTCGTGTTGCATCCACATCAGAGAAAATCTGACAGGAAATGTTGGTGCATCAATACAATAAGGAGGTTTCAGAGATTAAGACACGAGTGGTGGAATATTGAATTATGGTTCATCTACATAGCAGGCAAAATGATACTAGTTGCCATACCTCGAAGTGTGACAAAAGAACTTGTGACTTCAAACAAATCTGTTGGACAGTAATCTGGTGTCATGTGATATCTGCCTATAGCTATGGTCTTAAGACAATCAACAAGCACATCCAATAACCATTATCCTCTGATACACAATGGCAGTCCTACCAATCATCACACATATTCATTAATTTTAATCCCAAATAGGGTGAGTCACTGATTAGTGTTGAATTTTACAACAGATGCAGTGAGAAAGCAAACCTTGGGTCTATATCAGCTGGGACACAGATCCAACTCTGTCGTGTTGGCATGAATCTGGTCCATACGCAAATTGTCTCATCAGCTAAACTGAGTGGCTTCTACAATTACAAGTAACAAGCCTTTAATGTAGTGAAAAATGCAACGCATTTTGCAGAGGCTAAACAATTGATGTAAAACTACCACAGGAGGAAATGAACACTGGGAAGTGACTGAAAGTATGGTCGATGTGATAGGGTTTTAAAAAGTCTGGAGACAGGTGGGGGTGGAATTCTAGAGGGTTTGGTTTTAAACAGTGAAATGCCCATGCCAGAAGAGTGAAGTGATGCTAAAGTGAGTGAATCTGGCTTGGCTCAGTATGTTTGATAACGTATAGGACTGGAGGTGAATTGCAGGCAGAGAGTAGTGTGACACTTCGAGACTTGTTAATGACAAGGAGGCTTTTGAATGTAATACTTCGACAGAAACGCAGCTAGACGGCACAACAGGGACAGGGCTGATGGGAAGAGAGTACCCTATGTGGGTTAGTATGGGATGATCAACTTTTGAATTGACTGTTGTATTTATATGGGGTGGAGCTCAGAATTACAACAGGGAAGGGCATTTGAGCTAAACCCAGAATAAAGATTAACAAGGGTGTCAGTGCTGGTGCACGTGGGATTTTGCTGGAATAAATCAAACTGTGGTTTGGAAATGGATCATCTTATAGTGTCTAGCATGTGGCTGTTGAAGTTCAGCTTAGTATCATTTAGAACAACAAGCTTGTGCACCATTAGAGATAATAACAGTGATTAGCTGGAGATGATGAAATCAGGGGTTAAGATGCACAGTTTTCAGGAGGTTCTCTATATTGATGTCATGTTGGATAAGTTTGATCTTACTTGCAATATGTCAGTAGATGACCAGCATTTTGGTAAAAAGTTACAAAGAAACAGACCATTCAGCCCTACAGCTCCTTGAGGAACATTCCTGATGAAGAGCTTATGCTCAAAACGTCGACTCTCCTGCTCCTCGGATGCTCCCTGACTAGCTGTGCTTTTCCAGCACCACACATTTTGACTCTGCTCTCCAGCATCTGCAGTGTTCACTATCTCCCAGTTCCTTGTGAGTGTTTATTTCCACGTAAGCCACCTCTCAACCATTTTTTTTATCTCACCCTGACAACATATCCTTGTCTTCCTTCCTCTTTCATTTGTTTATCTAACTTCCCCACAACAGTATCTGTGCTACCTTATCTATTTCTTGTGATACTGAGTTCTACAGTCTAATGGCTCTGTTTGTAAATATATTCCCCTTTAGTTCCTAATCATTCGTGATCATTGTGTATGACTAAAGGCCCTTGGTCTGTTTTTGCTGTCACCCAACCCCTTCTCCAAGTGGAAACATAATCCCTATTTTTATTTTATTGAAAGCTTTCATCAACTTTCAGCTCTCTATTCAATCAACCTTTGGCCTTTTTCTCAATTATATGAAGAGCTCCAAAATGTTCAGTCTATCCCGTCACTATTCCCCCAGTTCTTGTACCATGCTCAGAATGGGCTGAATGGCCTTCAGGTGCACTAGAGCAATTCCAAAATTCTCAGAGTTTGAAACAGTTTTTGAATTTCTCTGACCCCTCTAAATTATGGCATGGTGGTTTCCAGCCTTGGGCGACTGTCTGTGTGGAGTTTGCACATTCCATCCGTACCTGTCTGGGTTTCCTCTGGGTGCTCCAGTTTCCTCCCATAGTCCAAAGGTGTGCAGGTTAGGTGAATTGGCCATGCTAAGTTGCTCATAGTATTCAGAAATGTGTAGGTTAGGTGCATTAGTCAGGGATAAAATGTAGACTAATAGGATAGGGGAATGGGTCTGGGTAGGATACTCTTCGGAGAGTTGGTGTGGACTTGTTGAAACAAATGACCTGCTTCCACACTGCAGTGACCCTATGGTTCTAAATCTCATATATAACATGGGGTGGCGTAGTACAGTGGTAATGTTATTGCGATAGCAACCCAGAACTAATAGGCTTGGGAGATAGGATTAAACCCTGAACTGATGAGGTGCAGATTTAAAATTCAGAATTGAACAAGAGAAAATAAAGCAGGTCTAACTGACCCTGTAACCACTGTCAATCATCACAAAAATACATGGTTAATTATTGCCCTTTATGAAGGAAACTCTCCATCCTTACCTTGTCTGATCTCCATCTGACTTCAAACTTATGGTTGCCTCTGAGAAATTAGGGATGGGCAGTAAATAATAGCATAGCCAGCCATGCCCACATCCCATAAATTAATGTTTTAAATACTGCATCACTTGCTCAACATCACTATGGGGAAATGATATGGGGAGGAGGATGTTAGGAGATTACAGGGTGACCCGGACAGGCTAGGTGAGTGGACAGGCGCATGGCAAATGCAGTTTAATGTGGATAAATGTGTGGTTATCCACTTTGGTGGCAGGAACAGGGAAGCAGATTACTGCCTAAATTAACTCAAGTTAAGTAAAGGGGCAGTACAACAAGATCTAGGTGTTCTTGTACATCAGTCAATTAAAGCAAGCATTCAGGTACAGCAGGCAATGAAGAAAGCTAATAGCATGCTGGCCTTCATAACAAGAGGAATTGAGTATAGAAGCAAAGAGATCCTTCTGCAGCTGTACAGGGCCCTGGTGAGACCACACCTGGAATATTGTGTGCATTTTTGGTCTCCAAATTTGAGGAAAGACATTCTGGCTATTGAGGGAATACAGCATAGATTCTCGAGGTCAATTCCCGGAATGGCGGGACTGCTTTACGTTGAAAGATTGGAGCGACTGGGCTTGTGTACGCTTGAGTTTAGAAGGCTGAGAGGTGATCTGATTGAGACGTATAAGATTATTAAAGGATTGGACAGATACTGATTGAGGATGATCAGCCATGATCATAATGAATGGTGGTGCTGGCTCTAAGGGCAGAATGGCCTACTCCGGCACCTATTGTCTATTGTCTATTATGATTGCAATGCTGTTTATAGAATATTTCTGTCATAATGGCAACCATGATTCAGTTTTCAAAGGACTTCATTGGCTACAAAGAGTGCCTTGAGGTTGTGGAAGATGCAAGTCTTTGCTTTCCAGCAAGTTGCATTAAAAGTCTTCAACAGTTTGAATTCTGCACCCGATTTCCAGCAGAATTATCATTCCCATGTCTCTTTCAGTACTTTAAATGTAAAGTCAACCAAGTAGAACAGGCAATACAGGGTTACTCACTACTCCAGAAGAGGATCCCTGCACTATCAGGTTACTCCAGGATCGCTGCAGATCAGCTCCTATTACAGTCCCGTTGCGTTTAAGTTCAGTCTTCACAGTGCGTCTGAACAAGAGAGGAAGCAAAGAGTATATGACACCCAATAAGAGGAAATGGATGTGATGCTTCTGGTGAGTATTATGTGATCCTATCTACAAACTGTCCCTGTGCAGTGACACAAAGATCAGTGCTTTCTAGGTGAAAGGGTTGAGAACAAGAGCAAAGTTATTGAAAGTATCTGACAATGGGCTTAATGTTGTTGTGAGGAGAAGCAATTTCATGTTATAGCCTTGGTTTCAATCTGGAATGTATTGCTGAGAGGATGGCAACGTAGATTCAATCTTAAACTCTCTTTCAAAGAGAATTGGATATAGACCTGAGGGTAAAAATAACACTAGTCTCAGATTCACTCTTCTCACTACAGACTGTGAAATTCAATCAGACTGTGATCATCCCTAGCTATACGTTCCTGTGTCGCTGTGTCTCATTGCACAGAACCAAATCTAAAATATCCTACTAGAGTTTTCTAGTCGGCTCTCGAACGTGCTGTTCTGTAAAATTGACCCAAAGTACCTTCTGAGCTCATTTTCTAGGCTATCTTCATCAAATTGATTTAACCAGTGTTAATGCAGATTCAAACCACCTTGATCATTACAAAACCTATCTTCAAGCCACAACGTTTCCTTCCTGAATATCCCATCTTCAGTATAGTTCCTGTTTCGTCACCTATCAACTATTCCAACAAATAACTTTGTATTTTTGCTTTATCTTGCTGCCACCAACATTGATTCTACATCTTGATTTTTAGAACTAAGGTTATCTTTCATCGTCAAGAACCAAAACAGAAATTGCTTGAAAATCTCAGCAGGTCTGGCAACACCTGTAGAGAGAAATCAGAGTTCATGTTTTGGGTCGAGCGACCCTTCCTCAGAACCAATCATCCAGCATCAGCAGTTCTTTTGGTTTTTATCTTTCATTATTATGCTAATGCCATCCTTAATTAACAGAGCCACCCCATCAATGTCTCTGTCTTCTGAACTTTCCAAAATCCTTGAATATTTAGGTTCCAGCGTTTATCACTGGCATTTACGTGTCTATAGCGGTGATCAGTTTAGATATATTTATTTCTATTTAGGTTATTACATTACATTGCCTACAGTGTGGAAACAGGCCCTTCGGCCCAACAAGTCCACACCGACCCTACGAAGAGAAACCCATCCCCCTATATTTACCCCTGACTAATCCACCTAACACTTTGCACCTAACCAACACATCTCCGGACATTATGGGCAATTTAGCATGGCCAATTCACCTAACCTGCACATCTTTGGACTGCGGGAGGAAACTGGAGCACCCAAAGGAAACCCACGCAGACACAAGGAGAATTTGCAAACATCACACAGACAGTTGCCCAAGGCGGGAATTGAACCCGGGTCCCTGGCGCTGTGAGCCACCGTGCTGCCCCTATCAATTTGTCTATTTGCGTTTACAAATTTTAAATCCACTCAGGCCATATCTGCTGGTACATTCTTAAGTTTATATGCTGTATTTGCACACTCTGTTAACATTATTGTTTTTTCTACCTTGCTCTGTCAGACTGGCTTTTCCCTTTAATCTACCACATTTTCCTTCATGTGATCTCTCTCCATCCCCTCCTGCCCACTATTTAGTTTTATTTCATTTTGCTTTTACTTTAGTTTTAATGGCTCATCAAAAAGATAGCAACTCCAAAAGTGCAATTTTCCTTCAATACTACCCTGGAATGTCAGTCTCTGTGTTTTGAGTCCTGAGCTGAGACTTAAGCAGCACGGTGGCTCAGTGGTTAGCACTGCTGGCTCACAGCGCCAGGGACCCAGGTTCAATTCCACCCATGGGTGACTGTCTGTGTGGAGTTTGCATATTTTCCCCGTGTCTGCATGGATTTCCTTCGGGTGCTCCCACAGTCTAAAGATGTGCAGGTTAGATGGATTGGCCATGCTAAATTGCCCATAATGTCCGGAGATGTGTTGGTTAGGTGCAAAGTCAGGGGAAATGTAGAATGGTGGGAGAATGGTTCTGGGTGGAATACTCTTCGAAGGGTAGGGTTGAGCTGAATGGCCTGTTTCCACACTATTAGGATTGTATGAAACTAAGCCTGGAACCTTGTCATGCAGAAGTGATGTTATATTATCTTAGATATGGCTGCAAGAAAATCAAAGGCGTGGGAAGGAAAGAAGGTATTCCCACTGACGGGAAATCTAGAAACAGGAGGATTAAAATTGGAGAAAAAAACCCCAAAAATTGGCAGATGCTGGAAATCTGAAATGCACCTTCAGAAGACGAGTCATTGGGCCTGAACTGTTAACTCTGATTCCTCTCTACAGATGCTGAGGACTTGCTGAGTTTCTCCAGCAGTTTCTGATTTTGTTTGGCTAAAAATTAGAGCTAGGTTTTTTAAGAATGATGGAAATGTGTTGCTGGAAAAGCGCAGCAGGTCAGGCAGCATCTAGGGAACAGGAGAATCGATGTTTCGGGCATTAGCCCTTCTTCTGAATGTAAATGGTTGCTAGCTTCAAGGAATTATATCTTGTTAAACGTAAAAAGGCTCTTCATTTTAAATCTTACCACATTTTTGCAAAGTGTAATTTTTTTCATTAAGTTTCATGAAGGCTTTCTCCCTGTGCGGTCTAGCTTTTCTTCTATGTTCTGAAGAAGGGCTAATGCCCGAAACGTCGATTCTCCTGTTCCATAGATGCTGCCTGACCTGCTGCGCTTTTCCAGCAACACATTTCCATCTCTGATCTCCAGCATCTGCAGACCTCACTTTCTCCTTTTTAAGAATGATGCCAGGGGACAATTGTTCACACAAAAAATAGTGAAAATCTCAATCCCTGTCTGCCCCAAAAAGCTGGTGTACTGGGAATTGAGGTCCCAGACTTGCATATGTCAAGTTTCAACAGCTTGATTCACTCCACAAAATATCAAGAAACTGTTTACTTGAGACTTTCACAAGGACATTGGATGATTATTTGGATGGAAACAAGGATATTGGGGAAAAGCAGAAGATTGGCAGTAGATAATGATGCTCATTTGAAGAGCTGGTTCAAGTGTAATGGACCAAATGGCCTCTTTCTGCACCATAACACTTTGTGATTCTGTGAAATGGCTGAAGATGATGGATACAATGGAGGCTATGGGCACTTGCAACATTTTGGCAATGGCACTGAAGACTTGCATTGCAAAGCCAGCTAAGTCCCTAGCCAAATGGCTCCAATGTAATTGCAACATTGACATCTAAGCATCAATGCGTAAAATTTGTAAAGCACCCAGCTATGCTGTACCCACAAAAAGCAGGACAAATCCAACCCAGCCAACTGCTCTCAATTGCTCCATATGAGCACGAAGGCATTTGAAAATATAAATACTAAGTAGTGATCATATTGAATGCTTCTCGTCTCTACGTTTCCATGTAAAAACGTCAGCCGCATTGATGACATAATTTGAAGCTGTGGGAGAAAAAATTAGATCTTTGAAGGAGTGAGACCTAACACGCTTTAGTGTCTCCAAAATAACGTCCAACATATCAATGTAAATGGTTGCTAGCTTCAAGGAATTATATCTTGTTAAACGTAAAAAGGCTCTTCATTTTAAATCTTACCACATTTTTGCAAAGTGTAATTTTTTTCATTAAGTTTCATGAAGGCTTTCTCCCTGTGCGGTCTAGCTTTTCTTCTATGTTCATCCTAAACTCACCTTAATACCTATCTACCACACCACCATGGTACTCCTCACATCCAATGTTAGCTCAGTTCTACCAAATGCAAGAACTGGAAGAACTCGGCACTGCCAGGATATCCGGAATGGATTCTCATCCCTAGTGTCAGGCGCCACATTGATCCCAGAAAAACATTGGCATTCTGAAGCTGCCCTACGTGTTTTGTGGCATTTGGTGTTGAGATGCAGAGAAGGGAAAACTTCACTGCTTCACCAGAGGCTCTCAGTGATTATGTTATCTAGCCGTGGTGACGAAATGTCTGAAACCAAATCTTCCAGCTCAGTGAGCTAACTTACATACTTAAGGGGAAACTGTTACCAAAGTGTAGATGGTGCAGAGGAGTGCAGTCCACACCTCCACAGGACCAGCAGCAATGGCATGAGAACAGACCATGCCAATCTGGTCCAAGATTGCCAACTGGGTCAGTAAGGGGTCATCAATACTGCTCTCAAACAGCAAGCAGCTCACAGGTCTTCAATTTTGGTTGAACCAATGACAGTCAGCTCCTGATCTCATTACAATCCTGGTCCAAACTAAATAATTGAACTTCAGATGTGAGGTGAGAGCCACTGGCCCTGGCATCTAAGCAATATCTGTCTGAGTAGAGCATCAAGGAGACCTAGCAAAACTGGAGTCAATGGGAATCAGGGGTGAACTCTCTGTAGGTTTTCATTACCAAACTAAAGAGGATGATGGATTGTTGGAGGTCATTCAACCTATTTTCTGTACATCACTTTAGGAATGTTTTATCCACTGCATTCAAAATATCATGCCTCACCAATGATGCACATCCATAAGTGTGTCATCTGCAAATTTCTCTGCCAAGCCAACCAGACTCCTTCAACACCATCTTCGAAACCCAGAATCTCTGCCATCGAAAAGGGCAAGGGCAGCAAATACATGGGAACCTGCGAGTTCCCTTCCAAGCCACCCACTGTCCTGACTTGGAAATATATTACCGTTCCTTCCAACCAATACTGGGAGAGTTCCTACACTTGAAGGACTGCAACAGTTAAAGAAACTAGTGTGTTAAGTCCTTCTGAAGGGTCATCAGGTATGGTCAATACATGTTGGCCAAACCAGCGAGACCCACGTACTATGAATCAATAAAATTAATTTGTAACTTTAAAAGCTGCGATTGAGAGAATTTTATTAGGCAAGTCTATTGCAGGTCAAAGGTGAGTAAATGAAGTTGAGATTCAGATCTGAAGTGATCGAAATAAATGATGGAGTGGATTTGTATGAGTGAATAGCTTCCTATGAACCTAAAAACCCTGACATTTTTTAGCCCAGATTTAGGTCATTGTTGACCTTTCCAAACTTAAGTTTCCAAACTTAATTCAACCAACTTGTATTTACTTTGACAAAGCACTCTTAAAAACTGTGGACAGAAATAGGAAGGAAATGGCCTCAAGAGATTCAACTATAGACAGAAAGATGAAAAAAAAATCCAACTGTATCTCATTGCTGACAAGAATACAATCTGTTTTCTGTTAATGAATGTGATTTCTGAGTGCAAAGCTGCTTTAAAAGGATTTTTCATTAATCACCTATCTTCGGTAGATCAAAATTGTGCTGTATTGTCCCTATGGAAGGATCAAGTGGTTCTCCTCAGTGCAGAATAGGTTCAGCTGAGGGGCTTGAATGTCTTTTCACCAAAGCCCTTTGATCACATTATGAGTCGCTAACACAGGTCCTATGTACTAAAACTAACTTTGTTTGGGAATATGTCAGACATTGCAAGTGATTAAAAGAGCCCAGCAGATAGGAGGAAAGAATAGATAATTTAACATGCTAATTTTCACAGAAATAGTGAGGTCTTAAACTCGTATGGCAGATGGATATGTAGGCTTAGATGGGTCATGATTTGGAGATGCCAGTATTGGACTGGGGTGTACAAAGTTAAAAATCACACAATACCAGGTTATAGTCCAACAGGTTTAATTGGAAGCACTAGCTTTTGGAGTGATGCTCCTTCATCAGGTGGTTGTGGAGTATAAGATTGTAAGATGAAGAATTTAGAGCAAAAGTTTACAGTGTGATGTAACTGAGATTATATTTTGAAAAGGACCTGGATTGCTTGTTAAGTCTCTCATCTTTTAGAATGAGCATGTTGGTTTCAGTTCTATCAGATGTAAATCGCAGAACTTTTTTAAAAGTTACATTCTCAAGTGAACTTTAACGATTGGTGTCATGTCGGCCCAGATAATGTATTTAATGTGTGAGCTGTCCTGTGTGAGACTGTCTGTGCCACAATGGTCAGACTGATTCTAATCAGAATTCTGCAAATAAAGAGGGGTGGGCAGCAGTATTGGTTTAAGAATTGATTAAAGTTGTGAGAAGGGAAGATGTATTAAACACGTTGACAAATGTAGCTTTATGAATTGAGGGTAGGAACTAAGAAGGGGCAATCACATATATGTTATTCTACCACCCCTCACTATTTGGAGGTCTGTAGCATGTTTCGAGTTATGTGATTGCCCCTTCTTAGTTCCTACCCTCAATTCATAAAGCTACATTTGTGGCACAGACAGTCTCACACAGGACAGCTCACACATCATTCCTGAAGAAGGGCTCATGCCCATAACGTCGATTCTCCTGCTCCTTGGATGCTGCCTGACCTGCTGCGCTTTTCCAGCAACACATTTTCAGCCGAGACTGTAATTATCCCAATAGCAAATGAGTTTCAAACAATGTAAGGGGCAAGGAAAGTGAAAAAATAAAATACTGTACCAGAATTAAAAAAAACCAATATGCGACAAGCCCCATGAGATACGATGAAATTCTGGATTTAGTTTTTGTGAAATGAAGATGAGCAAGTGTGTGAACTGACGGTGGGTGACCATATCGGAGATAATGTCTACAATCTGGTTCAATTTAGTGTTATTATGGGAAAGGATAGAGATAAATCAGGAGTAAAACTTTTTAACTGAGTGGCAGGAGGGGCATATTGTACAAAACTGAAAAAATGATTTGGCTGAGTTGACTGGACAGGACTGCTAAAAAACAAATCTGTGGTAAAACCAATGGGAGGCGCTAAAAAGTGAGATCCTATGGACACAAAGCAGACGTGTCGCCTCCAAAAATAAGAATAGTACTGGCAAATATAGACCCCCATGGTTGCCTAGAAGGAAGATTACACAGAAAAAGAAAGCTCGTGATAGTCACAAAAACTCAATACTGCAGATTGACTTGAGGAATTTAGAAAGTAGAGGACTTGAATTCATTTGCAGGATGAGGGCATCAGTGGTTAGGCCAACATTTATTACGCATCACTAATTCACCAGAGGGCAGTTGAAGACTCAGCCACATTACTGTGGGTCTGGAGTCACATGTAGGTCAATCCAGAAAAGGATGACAGTTTCCTTCCCTCAAGAATATGAATAAACCAGATGGGTTTTCCCTTAATATCAGTTTATGGTCATTCAACTCTTACATCCAGAGTTTTATTGAATTCAAATTCCACCATCTGCAGTAATGAGAGTTGCATCTAGGTGCCCAGGACACTGCCTTGGTCTCAGGATTAATAGTCTAGAATTAAACCACTAGGCCATTGACTCCCAGGATTAAGTTAAAAAAGTAAGGAAATCAAAGAAAGGGCATGAAAAAATATTAGCAAGCAAGATAATGGCAAGTCCAGTGTTCAAAGATCAAAAGTATAGCTATGGACAAAGTGTGACCTATTAGAAACAAAGAAAGGAGCTTGCATGAAAATGCAGAGGATATGGAAGAATTTTAAATGAGCTTTTCATCTCCATATTCACAAAGGATGATGGGATAAAGTAATTCAAAAGGCACACTGTGAAATAGTGGACAAAATACTCATAATGAGTGAGTTTACGGGCAGCACGGTAGCTCAGTGGTTAGCACTGCTGCCTCACAGCGCCAGGGACCCAGGTTTGATTCCCACTTCGGGCGACTTTCTGTTTGGAGTTTGCACATTCCCCTCGTATCTGTGTGGATTTCCTCCAGGTGCTCCAGTCTCCTCTCGCATTTCCAAAGATGTGTAGGTCAGGTGGATTGGCCATGCTAAATTGCCCAATCGTGTTAGGTGCCTTAGTCAGGGGTAGGGTAGGGGGATGGATCTGGGTGGGTTACTCTTCGGAGGGTCAGTGTGGACTTGTTGGGCTGAAGGGCCTATTTCAATACTGTAGGGAATCTAAACTAATCTAAAAAAAAGTGTTTGAGGAATTGAAATCCTTGAAAGTGATAAGCCACCAGGGCCAGATAGGTTGTTCACAAGGATGTTGAAGGAGGAAACAGCAGATGTTCTGAGGATCATTTTCCAATCTTTACTAGACACAGTTGATGTACTGGAGGACTGGAGGAATGCACATGTTGTTCTGTTATTTAAAAAGAGTTCAAATAAGATACCAAACAATTATAGGCCAGTTAGTCTTCCTTTGGTTGTGGTCTAGTTGTTAGTATCTTGGAAAATCAGATAAACTGTCACTTAGAAAGGCATGGACTAGAAAGGAATCAACAATAAGGCTTTAGTAAGGAAAGGTCATGCATTATAAATTGATTGAGTTCTTTGAAGACGTGACAAGGAAGACCGTTGAAGGTATTGCAGTGGATATTGTCTACATGGTTGTTAGTAAGGCATTTGAAAAGATGGCAGACTGGTCAAAAAACTAAAATCTCATGGGATACAGGGTAATGTGTTGAATTAGATCCAAAGTTGGCTTACTAACAGGAAACAAAGAGTATTGGTCGATGCTTGAGAATGAAATGTTGTTTCTGTGGTGATTGTAACAAGGTCAGCCAGGTGGACCTTATATATTTGAGTTCCCTGATTGGGCTGTTAATCTGGTCCTTTCAGAGATCCGTGGATGACAGATATAAACAGGAGTGTCAAAGGTTCTGTTCACTCTGAGAGTTGGCTCTGAGGGAGCTGGAGCTGTGTCAAGAACTCTCCATGTGTAAATAAAGGGTGACTTGGTGACAGGATACCAGCCTCTGTGGAGTTATTTCAGTTTGAAGTGGGGAATTAGAGGCTCAGTGTTGGGACCCCTGCAGTTTGTTTTATACATTAACATTTTGAATTTGAATGTTAGGGTACAATTGGAAAATTTACAGACGACACAAAAACACGCTGTCTCATGGATTGTGTAGGGGATAGCTGTAGGCTCCAAATTATACAGATTTAAGTTAAAAATCATGCAACACCAGGGTATAGTCTGACAGGTTTATTTGGAAGCACTAGCTTTCGGAGTGCTGCTCCTTCATCAAGTATAAGATTGTAAGACACAGAATGCATAGCAAAAGTTTACATTGTGATGGAATTGAAATTATATATCGAAAAAGACCTGGATTGTTTGTTAAGTCTCTCATTTTTAAAAATGAGAATGTTGGTTTCAGTTCTTTCATATGTAAATAGCAGAGCATTTAAAATTAACTTTAACAGTTGGTGTCATGTCGGCCCAGATAACGCATTTAAGGTGCAATTATACAGATCGATTGATGGATGGGTACTAACTCTGAAAATTGTGAGGTAATGCATTTGTCAAGGTCAAACAGTGAAAGGCAATACACAATAAATAGGAATATACTGAGAGGGGCAGATGAAATGATTGATCTTGGTATACTAGTGCACAAGTCCCTCAAGATAGCACTACAAGTAGATAAGATTGTAAAGAAGGCATGTGTATTGCTGCCGTTCACTGGCAGAGGTGTAGAATATAAAAGCCATGATATAATAATGAAATTGTCTAAAACACAGGTGAGGGCACAAATGGAGTGTTGTGTACAATTCTGACCACCACATTATAGAGAGGGCGTAACTGCACTTGAGAGACTGCAGAATAGATTTACTAGGCTGTTGCCAGGGTTGAAGAATTGCAACAATGAGACGATATTGGAGAGATTTGGGTTTTATCCTTTGAACAGAGAAGGCTGAGGAGTGACATGATTGAGGCGTACACAATTGTGAAGGGGGGAGATAGGGTTGACAGGAGAGACCTGTTTCACTTGGCAGTTAAGGATGGAGAACAAATGCGGGCCTTCCCAGAGAACCTTATATTTCAGGAAAGAATATTAAGAAAGAGTAGAGATGACTACAACATTACAATGAATAGCATGTAAAAGTTTACGTTTTTTCCTAGTAAATTAATTGATATATTACAAGTTGACTGTACTTCAAAAAGTACTTCATTCATTGTAAAGTATCTTGAGATGGTCCAAGATCAAGAACAGTTCTATCTAAATGCAAGTTCTATTCTTTATTTCACACAATACATCAGAACACCCTAAGAGTCATTAAAGGAGCCAAATAGCATTGCCATTGTCAATCATTGACAGTAACCATAGAAATGGCAACTAAATGTTCCTGTTAGTGTTAATTTGCTTTTTTCAAATTATCAGGTTCACTAATTCAGACCCATGGAAGTGCAAATAATGATCCTGTTCCCCACTTACTGAATGAGCAGATGAGCAAAATGACATTCATTTGGAGTAAAAGTTGAAATTCACAGTGAAATAATGGCTGTTTGGTCTGACATATTACACAGAAGTACTTTATTTGTTTGTAAAAGAATGAATCATCAACCCATAGAATCCTAAGGACAGGAATAAGCTGTTCACTCCCTCAAGCCTGTTCCTCCATTCATTTAGCTCATGGTTGATATATTACACACACACATACATAAATATATATAGAAATATATATGTCTGGTTCCATATCTTTTAATATTCTTGTCAGCAACAATCTATCCATTTCAATTAATTCTGCATCTATCTTGCTACAAACCCTAAAAGTCCTAAATATTTCGATAAGGTCACCCCTCATTCTTCTAAATTACAATGAGTACAGGCCTTAACTACTCAACCTTTCCTCATAACACTGTCCCTCCATTCCTGGTATTAGCCTGGTCAACCTGCTTTGGCTGCCTCTACTGCTATATACTGCCTCTACTCTATATTTTTTCCTGAGATAAGGAGCTCAAAACTGTACGCAGTATTCCAACTGTGGTCTGTCTAGTCCCTTGTATAGTTTTAGGAAAATGTTCCCAACTTTTATACTCCATCCCTTTTGAAATAAAAGCCAACATTCCAATTGCCTTCCCTATTACCCACTGCACTTGGATGCTAGCTTTTCAATGAATGAATGAATGATTTTCTTGTCACATGTATTTTACAGTAAGAAAAACAGTAAAATTCAGTGAAAAGCTTTGCCACTGTTGCCACGATCTGGCACCATTTTGAATAGTTTTAAGAATAAGAAAAAAAAAAGAACTCAAAACAAGTCCATCTGTCTTGAACCAGTTCATCATCAATGGCACCTGCACCACCATGCCTCCTCCACTGTCTCGCTGCCATCTTGTGACTCATCCATGAGTACTCCCAAATCCCTTCTGCACTTTCTGCAGTGTTTCTCCATATAAACAACTCAGAACGTCTCTTCTTCCTACTAAAGTGCATGACCTCATATTTCCCACATTATATTCAAAATGCCAAGTTGTTGCACATTAACCTGCCTATCTAGAGTCATAGCATCACAGAGTAATAGAGATGTACAGCATGGAAACAGACCCTTTGGTCCAACTTGTCCATGCCAACCCGATATCCCAACCCAATCTAGTCCCACCTGTCAGCACTTGGCCCATATCTCACTAAACCCTTCCTATTCATATACTCATCCAGATACCTTTTAAATGTTGCAATTGTACCAGCCTCCACCACTTCCTCTGGCAGCTCATTCCGTACATGTACCAACCTTTGTGTGAAAAAAAACTGCCCCTTAGGTTTCTTTTATATCTTCCCCCTCTCACCTGAAACCTGTGCCCTCCAGTTCTGGACTCCCCCACCCCAGGGAAGATACTTTGTCTATTTATCCTATCCATGCCCCTCATGATTTTATAAACCTCTATAAGGTCACCCCCTCAGCCTCTAACACTCCAAGGAAAACAGCCCCAGCCTATTCAGCCTCTCTCAAAAGTGCCAGGCATGGTTAAATTTATTGGACCGCCCTCAGAAACTTTCTGAAAGCTCTGGATTTCATACATCCTACCCTTCGTTTTTATTTAGTGATGAAGTATGAATGGATATCTTTTGATGTCAGGGACAATTGACCAGCGCCTTTGCAAAAGGCCTTTTGACAAAAGTTCTCAATGTTCACCAACACGCACACGCTTCAGTAATGTACTCACTCATTTCTGTAAGCTGTGGTTTTTGAGCAAATTGTCAGAACCTTGGTAACTCGTGAACGCGTCACAAGGTTCTTTCTGCAAGGAAGTGAAAAACACAGCAAGTGCTGTGACAATTCCAAGAATAATGGAGCTTGATTTCCTGCATGAGTCCACTGCATCGTGACAGCAGAATGATGTTGTGAAAGATGTTCACAATTTTTTTTAAAATTACTCTCTTGGGGACTCTGGATTAGTGGTGCTGGAAGAGCACAGCAGTTCAGGCAGCATCCGAGGAGCAGTAAAATCGACGTTTCGGGCAAAAGCCCTTCATCAGGAATAAAGGCATGGAGCCTGAAGGGTGGAGAGATAAGCTAGAGGAGGGTGTGGGTGGGGAGGTGAAAATACTAAAACTGAGATCAAAACACATTGCTGTCATAGTGCTAAAGCTGAGACTTCATCCACTCTTTATGCCAACATTAAAATGGAAAACTGCAAAGTATTTTTGGGTGAACTAAATATCAAAGTTAAAACAGTTACGTTGGTTAAATTTGGTTTGTATTGACTTGAATTTACAAGCATGAGCCCTTCTTCAGGCTCATGTCTGAAACGTCGATTCTCCTGTTCCCTGGATGCTGCCTGACCTGCTGCACTTTTCCAGCAACACATTTTCAGCTCTGATCTCCAGCATCTGCAGCCCTCACTTTCTCCTTGAATTTACAAGGCTGAGAGAAGACTGACCAAGGTGTATAAGTCATAAAGAACATATGAACCAGAAGCAGGAGTAGACCATCTGACTCTTTGAGCCTGCTCCACCATTCAGAAAGATCATGGCTGAAGTTTTCATGCCTCAGCTCCACTTACCTGCCCTTATTCATCAACATGAACTCATAGTGCATAAAAGCATTGTATCCTGTAAAAATCAAAAATACTTTTCCTGTGCAGACTCTTTGTGTCATCCCCACCACTTACATTCCCATCTTTTTTTTGTGCCATCTGCAGATTTGGCTATAGCACACTCATAGAGTCATAGAGACAGAGTTCTACAGTACAGAAAAAGGTCCTTCATCCCATCCTGTCCAAACTAATCAAACTTTCCTCATTCAAACCATTGATATATATTATAAATGGATCATAGGTGGTACCCCTTAGTAGTTCTACTCTACATCTCCAATTTCATAGAGCATAGAGAAGTACAGCACAGAACAAGCCCTTCAACCCATAATTTTGTGCCGAGGATTAATCCTAATGTAAAATAAAATAACCTAACTTACGCACCTCTCAATTCACTGCTGTCCATGTGCATGTATAGCAGTTACTTAAATGTCCCAAATGACTGCTTCCACCACTACCACTGGCATCGCATTCCATGCATTCACAACTCTCTTTGTAAGGAACCTACCTCTGGCGTCTCCTCTATACCTTCCTCCTAATATCTTAAAACTATGACCCCTCGTGCCAGTCAGTCCTGCACTGGGGAAAAGTCTCTGGCTATTGACTCTAACCATGCCTCTCATTACCTTGTACACCTTGATCAGGTCTCTTCTCTTCCTCCTTCTCTCCAGAAAGAAAAGACCAAGCTTATTCAACCTCTCTTCATAAGATAAGCCCTTCAGTCCAGGCAGCATCCTGGTAAACCTTCTTTGCACCCACTCTAAAGCCTTTGTATCTTTCCTATAGCAGGGCAACCAAAACTGGACACTATATTCCAACAATTTTTGTTATTCCATTTTTCCCACTCAGTTGAAGCAAAACATTCAGAGACACGGTATAGCTTAACTCTTTCATCTTTATCCCGGATGCTGGAGGGAGAGAGAACAATCGCCCATGTGCACAGATACATGAGTTCTTGGTCTTCTCTCTCAAAACATTTCAACACATTTTGCCTTGCACAATCATCCCCAGTAGAAATCTTATCCTGTCTCCCATGAAGCTGTGAAGTTTGGGCATTTATTTGGAAGTTTCAAAACTGAATTTGGTAGATTGTTCCAGGCCTACCCGGGTCCCCTCCCACAACTACTTTATCAGTACATCGATGACTATTTCAGTGCGGCTTCATGATCTCATCCTTACCTGGAAAAATTCATAAACTTCACTTCCAGATTCCATCCCTCCATCACCTTCACCTGGTCCATCTCTGACACTTGCCTTCCTTTCCTTGACCTTTCTGTCTCCATTTCCGGCAATAGTCTATCCACTAATATCCATTACAAGCCCACTGACTCCCACAGCTATCTGGACTACAGCTTTTCTCACCATATGTCCTGTAAGGACTCCATCCCTTTCTCTCAGCTCCTTCACCTCTGCTGCATTTGTTCCAATGAGGCCACTTTCCAAAATGATGCTCCTAATATGTGCTCCTTCTTCTCCAACCGTGGCTTCCCACCTACAGTTGTTGACAGAGCTCTCGACAGCGTGCGGTCCATCTCCCGTGCCATGATCCTCACCCCATCCCTCCCCTCCCATAACAAGGATAGGGTCACTCTTGTTCTAATCTTTCACCCCACCAGCCTTCACATGCAAAGAATAATCCTCCGCCATTTTCGCCAACTCCAATACGACGCCACCACTAAGCACATCTGCCCTTCCCTCCCCCTGTCTGCATTCCGCAGAGATCGTTCCCTCCCTCTGGGACAACCTAGTCCACTCCTCCATCACACCTAACACCTCTCCCATCACACACGGTACCTTCCCATGCAATTGCAGAAGGTGAAACATCTGCCCCTCTACCTCTTCCATGCTCCAAGGCCTCAAACACTCATTTCAGATTAAGCAGCATTTCACTTGTACCTCCTTCAATTTGGTCTATTGCATTCGTTACTCCCAATGTGGTCTCCTCTATATCGGAGAGACAAAACGACGACTGGGTGATCGCTTTGCTGAGCACCTTCGGTCTGTACGCAATCAGGTCCCGGACCTTCCCGTGGCTTGCCACTTCAACACACAATCCTGCTCCCATGCCCTCATCCTAACACCTCTTCCATCACACACGGCACCTTCCCATGCAATCGCAGAAGCTGCAACACCTTCTCCTTTACCTCTTCCATGCTCACCATCCAAGGCCCCAAACACTCATTTCAGATTAAGCAGCGTTTCACTTACACCTCTTTCAATTTGGTCTATTGCATTCAGGTGGGGGTCACCTGCTCACAGGATAACACTGACTGTCAAGAGCGTGTCTCAATTCTCCAGATAAAAAGCCATGTGCTAGCGATGGTTGCCTTGGATTTCACCACGCTGTCAGCTAAATATAAATTGGAAGAAGACGAGCTCTCTGTTGATACATCAAACCTTCACTGAGAAGACCAAAGCCTGAGTTGTGGGATTGTTGGTCGCAAATAGCACAGAGACTTGAGCCCTGGGGAAAATCTCAATCTATTGAAATACCACATGCTCCTGGATTTGGGAGAAACACAACAGATGAAGCAGATATTTATCTGGAAGCATCTCAACTCAACATTTCTTTACATAGTTGAGAATAATCAATAAATGATAATGACATAAGGTAATAAATAAGGAAAGTTTTACTTTTTGTACTAGACCTTAATTCTACCATGAAATAATTTCAATCTTGTATCACTCAGAGATGTCATCTATACCTCATATACTTTGGAATTGTGGATAATAAAAGTAGATCACGTTTCACAGACAGCAGCGAAATATTAGCATCAATACTCAGCAGTTAAAATAGTTATATGTACTGTGCATACTGACCAGAAAGTGGTATTTGCACTATTTCTTTGGGGAAAAAGATGTGTTGACTGTTTTGGATAGCCAATTGCCAAAATGAAACTACCCTATAAATAGCAGTGAGTTTCTCTTTTCCCGTTTCCGTCATGGATGTTAGCAAAGTTTTGCTCTTTTGAGGTTCTATGACCAACTTCATTAGGTTCAATGCTGTACACAATGGGCTGATTTGAAAAAGTGTAGGTAAGATTCAGGAATATGAGAATGCATTTGTCTGAAGATCCGTTTTCTTGATCATAAATACAGTTTATGATTTGTAGAAAATTCAGATTGGAACAAAACTTAATCTATTCTATTGTTCTTTACCTGCATTCATCCTGTTGACCAGCTCTTCTCCATATCTTTTGTTTTCACAAGTTAATTTGATTATTTTGTTTTCTGTTTGGATGGAATTAACTTTGAAGAAATGTCTTTGTTGGTGTCCAAAACTCTTTCAGAGAATATCAACTATTAGTATCTGTACACATTTGATCAATGAGTAAAAACTGGAAAATAAAATTTTGAATGCTGTAAAACAGAAATTGCTGGCAAAGCTGACCAGGTCTGGCAGCATCTGTGGAGAGACATCAGAGTTAACACTTCAGGTTGAGAAACCCTTCCTCATTCCTGAGTTTGATTTGCATTGCCAAAGTGTGCACTTTATGAATGAACTCTTGGTACAAGTTAATCCATGGAAATGTCATTGAACTAATATCATTTGTTCCATTCCAAAAGAATTTATTTTTAACTCAGGATTTATTGGAGCATCGCTAGCTTATGACCATATCTTGAAATGTAGAATGTAGAATTCTGGCTCTTATTTTAATCATTCGACCATTAATGTTTCGTGAAAGTTTTGTCTCCAGTAATTCATTGATGCCATCTGTATCATTTTAAATTCAGTCATTGCATGTTTTAGGTTGGTTTATGGTCTTTCCTGCTATATAATGTGCTAAGACCACCTAGTGATTCTGGCATAACATTTTGAACTACATTGATTAGTTCATGCTAATTTTCTTTTCCCTTCTGAACTATATCTCTTCCTCTTGGTGGTCCAAATTGATCATTCACTCTAGTTTTTTGTCTGCAATCCTCAATCCATCTCACCTTCATAATTTCCTCAGAGCTTTGTAATAGCAGTGGGACCAATTGAGGATCGACAAGAAGACCTATATGTGGAGGAAAAAGGTATGGTTGAGGCATTAGCTGAATAAGACAGTGCCCTTGACTGTATTCACTCTATTTCATCCACTTTGTTTACACCTCTACATGTCCATCCCTTTCACCCTACCTTGCCTTTGCATTCAAAGACATTTCACCACCTGAAGTGTCTCCAATGTGATGTTATCACCAAATACATTCCCTTCACCTCACCACTCCTTTCTGCAGTTAAAAAGATCTTTTTTTGGGAATGTAAAACATTAAATGCTGTTCCTCAGTGAAACAGTGATTTACTTGTACTTTTAATTTGGTCTACTTTATTGGCTGCTCACAACATGGAGACTGAAAATAGAATGGTTGGTTGCTCTGCAGAACGTGTATGTTCAAGCTGAAGGTGTAACCTCTCAATTTCAGCTGCCTTTCTTTATAATTTTCCACTACATTGGTTCTGTCCTTGGCCTTCTACAGTTTTTGTTGAAGCTTGAGGAACGAGTCTCTGTATTTTGATGAGATAGGTTACAGCCTTGAATTAAACTGTTATGGATTGTATCTTCTCCAATTTTTCTTTGATTCTCTTTGCTGCGTTTGAACTTCAGCTATGCCATATCCTGTTGCTTACATCAAACAGATCTTTTCCTTTCTTAAACTTACTTCATTGCCATTCCCTTTAACTTCATGAAACCATTTATCATATGGTTTCTCTTGCCCTCCATCTTATCGTAGACATTCCTGTTCTCCTTACCTTCCATTTCTCATTCAATCTATTACATTTATAACTTTAAAAGTTCTTATTTAAGGTCGCTAACACCAAATGATCATTTTTCTCTTTCCACAGATGCTGTTAAATTTGCTATTTTCTCCATAATGTTTTCATACTAAATGATGATGTGACATTTGTTTTTACCAAGGAAGAAGATGCTGCCAGTCAGTGAAAATAGATATAATTGAGACTAAATTGACTAGGTACTAGGAAGGGTGGCTGCAGTTCTGTGACTCACAAGTCACCAGGACTCTATGGGATCCATCTCATGATTGATGTAAGTATGGGTGGATGCCGTGCCAAAGGGCCTGGGAATTGCACTTTTCTATTTATTTGATAAAGGATGCATGATTAAGTCCAAAAACGATAGGTTAGTCAGTTGAACCTCAGTGGCAAAGGTTTCAAATATTCATCTAGGGCAAACTTTGGAGTAATGCTGCTAAGTGGAAATTAATTGAGGAAATCCAGTACACTTTCCAACAGTAAATTATTTTCAGGTGAAAAGATTTCTGATGGGAGAGAGAAAAGAGATGACAGTGTGGTTGATATGGGGTGTGTGGATATTCAGAATGAGTTTTTGATATATATTCTTAACAGGCTTGCTAATCTGTAACGATGTTACTTCGGGTGAGAAAAGACAGTGATAGCATGTATACAAGGTGGACTGGGAGATAGAAAACCTAGTGGTGAATGTTTGTGTTTTGGAATGGCGAAACATTGTTCTCCAGGAATTAGTACTTGGGCCAATGTTTCTCTTGATGGGTTCATGAGTTGGACTTTGGTGACAGGCCTGTGACCAGTGGAGTGCCACAAGGATCGGTGCTGGGTCCTCTACTTCTTGTCATTTACATAAATCATTTGGATGCGAGCATAAGAGGTACAGTTAGTAAGTTTGCAGATGACACCAAAATTGGAGGTGTAGTGGACAGCGAAGAAGGTTAGAGCTGAAAATGTGTTGCTGGAAAAGCGCAGCACATCAGGCAGCATCTAAGGAGCAGAAGAATCGACGTTTCGGGCATGACCCCTTCTTCAGGAATGAGGAAAGTGTGCCAAGCAGGCTAAGATAAAA
>NC_057722.1:73336342-73337484 GCF_004010195.1 Chiloscyllium plagiosum | reverse complement strand
TGTTGATTCGGTCGCCCGAGATAGAAATGGAGAGGTCTAGGAAGGGGAGGGAGGAGTCTGAGACGGTCCAGGTAAATTTGTGGTCGGGGTAGAAGGTGTTGGTAAAGTGGATGAACTGTTTAACCTCCTTGTGGGAGCATGAGACAGCGCCGATACAGTCATCGATGTAGCAGAGGAAAAGGTGGGTGGTGGTGCCAGTGTAGCTGCGGAAGATGGAATGTTCCACATATCCTACGAAGAGGCAGACATAGCTGGGGCCCATGCGGGTGCCCATGGCTACTCCTTTAGTTTGGAGGAAGTGGGAGGATTGGAAAGAGAAGTTGTTCAGAGTGAGGACCAGTTCAGTCAATCAAAGGAGGGTGTCAGTGGAAGGGTACGGCGGGAAAGGAAGAAGCGGAGTGCTTTGACTCCATCATGATAGGGGATGGAGGTGTACAGGGACTGGATGTCCATGGTGAAGACAAGGCGTTGGGGACCAGGGAAGTGAAAATCATGGAGCAGGTGGAGGGTGTGGGTGGTGTCTCGAACGTAGGTGCGGAGTTCTTGGACTAAGGGGGACAGGACCGTGTCAAGGTATGCAGAGATGATGGTTTGGTGGTGGGAGGTGGGGTCATGGTCAAGGGGGCAGTAGGAGGAGGTGTCCGCGAGCTGGCATTTAGCCTCAGCAGTGTAAAGGTTGGTGCGCTAAACTCCTCCCTTGTCTGTCGGTTCGATAGTGAAGTTGGAGTTGGAATGGAGGGAGTGTAGGGCTGCACGTTCCGAGGGTGAGAGGCTGCAGTGGGTGACAGGGGTGGAGAGGTTGAGCCGGTTAATGTCGCGGTGGCGGTTGGCTATGAAGAGATTGAGGGCAGGTAAGAGGCCAGCACGGGGTGTCCAGGTGGATGGGGTGTGTTGGAGGCGGGAGGAGGGGTTGTCAGAGGGTGGGCGAGAATCCTGGTTGAAGAAGTAGGCGCGGAGGAGAAGGTGGCGGAAGAATTGTTCGATGTCTCGCTACATGTTGAACTTGTTGGTTCGAGAGCGTAGGGGAATGAAAGTGAGGCCTCTGCTGAGGACTGATCTTTCATCCAGAGAGGGGTAGTTCTGGAGGGATGGTGAAAACACGGCATGGCTGGGAGTTAGGACCTGGTGTGGGGCTGGAGCTG
>NC_057722.1:73264073-73336217 GCF_004010195.1 Chiloscyllium plagiosum | reverse complement strand
GTTTTCCCTGGAGCGTCGGAGGCTGAGGGGTGACCTAATAGAGGTTTAAAAAATCATGAGGGGCATGGATAGGATAAATAGGCAAAGTCTTTTCCCTGGGTTGGGGGAGTCCAGAACTAGAGGGCATAGGTTTAGGGTGAGAGGGGAAAGATATAAAAGAGATCTAAGGGGCAACTTTTTCGCACAGAGTATGGAATGAGCTGCCAGAGGAAGTGGTGGAGGCTGGTACAATTGCAACATTTAAGAGGCATCTGGAGGGGTATATGAATAGGAAGGGTTTGGAGGGATATGGGCCGGATGCTGGCAGGTGGGATTAGATTGGGTTGGGATATCTGGCCGGCATGGACCGGTTGGAGCGAAGGGTCTGTTTCCATGTTGTACATCTCTATGACGCTCTGACAAGGCACAGTTTCTAATTTGCAAATGGTACAAAACTTGCAAATTTTGTCAACTGAAGGAGGTCATATACTTCAAGAAGTCATAGGCTGACTGGCGAACATATAGATTAAATTCAATTCGGACAGATATATATGAGAGAGGCCAATTCAAATTAAAGGGTATAATTCTTATTAAATGCCGGACCAGAGAGACCTGGAGATGTGCACAAATTGTTGAAGGTAGCAGTGCAATTTGAGAGTAGTTTTAAAAAGAAATGAAGTGGACTTTATAAAATGGGGAGAAAGGCAGCAGAAGCAAGGATGTTGCAATTAATCTTTAATTGTTACTGTCTCCAGGAACATTGTCTCAAATATTCTGCCAAAATATCACAGGGCAGAGAAGGTGCAAGTCCTTCCAACTTGAGGAAGCTTTTGAGTTAGGAATTACCGCTAATTTTTTATGTGTGTTACTTTACTGTTACTTTTGAGAAAAAACGGTTTGTTGTCCCATCTCTGTCAGTTTCAAGGAATTCCTGAATTTATATCTTAATTACGAGTTGACACTGACATGACCTCACGCTTGAACAATATTGGAAAGGATGCACAAAACATTTATGTGAATTGTTCCAGGAATGTGGGATTCAGCAACACTGTAATGGGACGCTGCATTTTCCAGAACTGAGTCCATAAGGGAGGAATTGACCTTGAAAAGTACAAGCTATTTGAAAAAGAAGGATGTGCGGGATTAAGGGGAAGGTACTAGTTGAGTCTCAATTGAAGAACCAATACAGACATACTGGGCTGAATGGCTGTAAAACATCTGTGGTTCTAAACTGCAGCAACGCTGCTCATCAAGGAGGCATAGTAGAATGGAGAGAAATATACACAGAAGACATGTGCCCAGATTGTCCAGAATTGTGGTTGGGGCCAGTACAGGTTTCAATGCTCTCAATGGATGGTGTTAACAACTGGAGGCTTTTGATCCAGGCCTGTTTTGCTTGGGCATTTCTAACACTGTAAGACTACATGTTCTATTTTGAGTTGCTTGTGAGAATGTTTTAATTGAAGGTGCAACTTCGAATAGATCCATAATTATCTGCAAAGGCATAATGCACATCTCTGGCTTTTTGAAAGGGGTCACCAAGACCATTCCTTTTCTTCAGTGCATTCCTTTTTTTGAGCTTTGCTAGTAAACCATGAAAGTGCACACACAAACATGTGTCACGATTAACAGGACCGCAAAAAGTGAACATTAATGTACAATAAATTCCAGTCAACAAGGCACTTTTTAAATGTATATCATTTCCTTCTAACAAATAAATTCCATAGCCATGTAAGTATGAAGATTTCTTTTATTCCTTTCTGGCCTGGTAAATAAAACACACAGCAGTTTTAATAAACAAAATATTGTAATGAACAAAATTCACCTACTTTATGCACCACTTGGAAAGATTAAGAGGTGTCTGAATTTCAATTTGTATTCTTGTTAATTTATTCTTGTTAATGAACAGTATTGCAATAACTTATTGAACTTTGTTACAGTCTCCAGAAACACTGCCTCAGACTTTTCTGCTAAAATATCTCAAGGCAGAAAAAATGCAAATCATCCAACTTCGGGAGTGAGAGCCTGAGTTACAAATCACCACTAATTGTTGGATTATGCGTGCCATTTCACTGTTAACCTTGTGAAAATGGCAGTTTGCTATCCAGTTTCAATGAATTCCTGGATTTGTACATCAATAATCAGTTGGAATATAACCACTGTTGGAATATTGCGTTCAATTCTGGTCTCCTTCCTATCGGAAAGACGTTGTGAAACTTGAAATGGCTCAGAAAAGATTTACAAGGATGTTGCCAGGGTTGGAGGATTTGAGCTACAGGGAGAGGCTGAACAGGCTGGGGCTGTTTTCCCTGGAGTGTCGGAAGCTGAGGGGTGACCTTATCGAGGTTTACAAAATCGTGAGGGACATAGATATGACTGGAGGATTGCAAATGTTGTGCCCTTGTTCAAGAACAGCAATAGAAATAACCCAGATAATTATAGAGCAGCGAGCCTTACATCTGTTGTTGGAAAGGTTTTGGAGAAGATGATAAGAGAGTGGATTTATAATCATCTAGCAAGCAACAATTTGATTTCAGATAGTCAACGTGGTTTTGTCAAGGGCAGGTTATGTCTCTCAAATCTCGTTGAGTGAGAAGGTGACCAAGCCTGTGGATGAGGGTAGAGCAGTTGACATGGTGTACATGGACTTCAGTAAAGTCTTTGATAATGTTCCACTTAGTTTTTGGAGGAAATGCGGAGGCATGGGATTAAGGGTGAGTTTGCAGATGACATTAAAGTCGATGGATTGGTGGACAGAGTGGAAGAATGTTGCAGAGGAATTTGGATAAACTGCAGAATTGGGCTGAACTGCAAAATTGGACTGAGAGGTGGCAACTGGAGTTCAATGCTGATAAATGTGAGGTGATTCACTATGGGAAGAATAACAGGAAGGTAGAATACTGGGTCAATGGAAAGATTCTTGGTAGTGTGGATGTGCAGAGGGATCTTTGTGTCCATGTACATAGAACCCTGAAAGTTGCCACCCAGATTGATAGCGCTGTTTAGAAGGCATACGGTGTGTTCGGTTTTATTGGTAGAGGGATTGAGTTCCAGAGCCGCGATGTCATGCTGCAAATATTCAAAACACTAGTGCGGCCTCACTTGGAATATTGCGTACAGTTCTGGTCACTCCATTACAGGAAGGATGTGGAAACATTGGAAAAGGTATAGAGGAGATTTACTAGGATGTTGCCTGGTCTGGAGAGAACGTCTTATGAGGAAAGGCTGAGAGACTTGGCTCTGTTTTCATTGGAGAGAAAAAGGCTCAGAGAGGATTTAATAAAGACATACAAGATGATCAGAGGATTAGAAAGAGTGGACAGCAAGAGTCCTTTTCCGAGGATGATGACATCAACTTGTATGTAAGGACGTAGCTACAAATTGAGGGGTGATAGGTTTAAGACAAATATTGGCGGCAGGTTCTTTGCCCTGCCTGCTAATGTAGTTAACTCAGCCACATTAGAGGCTTTTAAACAATCCTTGCTTAAGCACATGGATGATAATGAGATAGTGTAGGGGGATGGGCGTAGATTAGTTCACGGTCAGCGCAACATCGAGGGTCAAAGGGCCTGTTCTGCACTGTTCTATGTTCTATATCCCCAAGAGTTAATCCACTACTGTTTGGGCTAGGCCTCTTCCTATGATGTATATTTTTAACATTATCCATTATTTAATAATAGTTTAAGTAAACAGCTCAAAAAATGTATGTTTTATTTACGTTTTAACACATTGGAGTGAAGGATCTGTAATCTACATGTTGAGGCCCAACTTCCTTCTGACGGATATCTGAGTGATATTGTTAACATGTTTGTGAAGATTCTTCAGAATTTTGTCGTACTTTATTTGTCTTTGGTTTGTTGACAAGCCGGATTTGATCTCCATTCCTAAGAATGGGATGGGAAGTCTTGTATTTGAACTGCATTCCTCATTGTGGTAGTAGGTCAGGAATGCCTGGATAACTGCTCAGCCTTGCTAGAGTGACATATGTTCAATAAAGGATGGTGGGTAACTTGAGAAGATCAATTTCCCCATAACACTATTGACTGTTGTGCTCAATTGTTCAATTATTGGCCTTTTGATTATGTGAGTTTGTTTACTACTTATGTTCGCTGTGCTCAATTTGTTAAACCTGAGTGCAGACGCAGGGAATAGTAAAAGTTTAGAAAGAGCTGGAAACCAGCATTAAAATAGAGCATAGAGTACTGTGAATAACAGCTCTCACACACACACACACACACACACACATGATTGGGAGGTGCCGGTGTTGGACTGGGATGTACAAAGTTAAAGCTAGTGCTTCCAAATGAACCTGTTGGACTATAACCTGGTGTTGTGTGATTTTTAACTTCTCACACACAGAAACTGATTCATGCTTTTCTACCTTGTTCACAGGGTCATAGCTGACAATGCCAATACCTACAGCCCAGAGAGCAGATAAGATTCAGTCACATTGCCGTGGGTCTGGAATCACATGTCAGCCAGATCAGGTAAGGATAGAAGATTTCTTTCCCTGAAAGACATGAGTGAACTAGATCAGTTTTTTTCAAAAACCAGAAGTCATTACATGGCTGTCATTATTCAGCATTTTTCCGGCTTTCAGATTTCACGTCCTGCCATGACAGGACTCAGGGATTGAGATTTTGATTTCTTGTCCAGTGATATTATCATGGCATCTTCCTTGCATAGATCACATGAATAAAATACACAAGATTGATCAAGGTAAGAAGCATTTTTTACAAACACTTTTGTACTTAATAGAAAAATAATGTTGCCGCATGTAAAAACTGTGCATTGAGACAGTAGAACGTATAGGATGATCACCCCCAGTCTCTCCTTTCTGTAAGAGTACATCTTCAAGGTTTCTGTGAAACAATGGTCACTGTGCAATCCTTGCATCTTTTTTTTATTCATTCAAGGGATGAGGATATCGCTGGCTAGGACAGCATTTATTGCTCATCCCTAACTGTCCAGATGGCAGGTAAACCACATAGCTGTGGGTCTGGAGTCACATTTAGGCCAGACCAGGTGGGGATGGCAAATTTCCTTCCCTGAAGAACATTAGTGAACCAGATGGGTTTTTCTGACAATTGACAATGGTTTCATGGGCTTCAATAGACTCTTAATTCCAGATTTTCACAATATAATTGTAGAGTTAAGTCCAGACATTACAATGCAGAAACCTCTCCAGGAGGCAGTCTTGTGCTGATTTGCATTGGCACTCAATAGAGTAACACTTCAACATATTGACCATCATAATTTGTTAGAAGTTCAGGGGCTCCATTCTGATCTTACTCAGGTCTTAAATGTAGTGGAAGTGTCAAAAGTTCAGTGAGTTTTCTTAATGAGTGCAGAAAGCAGAGCTTTGCACTTGTCTAATGCAAGCTTGTATCCCAAAAGCTATATTTGAATCTACCAGTCCTAATTTCAGGCAGGTGATGTAAGAGGCAAGCTAAATGGTATGTTCTTTCTCTTCTTTCTCTGGCTTCTGTATCTCAGGAAATGGATGTTTAGTTGGCCTCGTTGTTTAACTGAGGTGCACTATAGACGTCTTAAGTTTTTAATTTTTAAACGCATGAATTCATGGGTATAAACAAACTTGTTTCCCTCGGACATTTTCCAGACAGAATAACCAGGAACACAATGGCAAAATGTCACGAGGGACTGAAAAGCGAAGGAGTTCAGAATCAATAGACAGATTTCAGTTTTGTTTTTTAACAAGCTGGGTTTCCATCATTTTAGCAAGCATGCATAATTTAATTCCCCGTGCTCTGAGGAAGTTCTTGGTGCTTCTAATTAATGAGACCATAGTTTTCATCATCCAGAATTTAAACAACTGAAAGTTTCTTTTAGCTGAGATCTCTTTTGAGACTTGACTATATATTTAACTATAGCAATTTCACATACACTGTTCAATACTTGTTAAGCTTGCTTCATTGCTCACTGACTGTGAATTGCACATTGTGAATAATGGATACTGAAGAGCAATTACAGGGTGTAGGTCTCCTTAAGGGGATTTTACATGAAAAAGTACTGTGAAATCTTAGTTACAACTACATTAAAGCAACATGAAATTCCTTTGTCTGCTATTAACAAAATGTTAGTTTCAAATATCAACCTGACTTCAACACAAGAGATTATAAAGTTAACTCAATATGACTAGTTAATCTCAAGGAGGCTAAAAAGTGTTGGTTGCAATAAAGCAGGTCAAAGGAGAAAAATCTACAATCGCATTTACTAACTTCTGAAATTAAATGAAATTGCTTGCAACACGGAAACAGTCCATTTGACCCAAATGTTCTCTAATGACGTTTATTCTGCGCATGGATCTCGTCCCATCATAAACCAACTGTTTTTCATAATCCTCCCTCTTCTTTCTTCTATTTCTGATTTTTTTTTTCATTCTAATACCTCAACATTATTTTCCCCAATGACACAATTGTTGCAATTCTGGCTTCTTTAGACAAACTCACCAACAAACACACAGAACTGATGAACACTAAGGAGGTTTGATTTATTTCAGGATAATTGGTCACATACATACACAAATTACAAGAGAGCTCGATAAGAAACTCTACTCTCGGGATTTATGATGATCCCAATTGATGGTAACAATGAACAAGGAAGATTGCAGAGTGAAATTTGGTTAGATGGACCATAAGTTTTTTTTTAGTTTAATCAACGCAATGCTTAGTCCCTGAGCGTATTCAGTTGAGGTCATTAGTATGGTTTTTAACAAAAGGTCATAAGTTTATTCCAGAAAAGAAGAAAAACAAAACTACATGAGACAACTTGGAAAGAGTTTATTTTAATGCTCCAACCAACTATTCTCTGATAATATTCTAAGTTTACAATGCCTAACTTCTACCGCAATCTGTAACCAAACTCTTGATGCAATAGTTAAATTCATTCAAGATAACATGTCGAACATGCAAAAGGAAAATACAACCTAATCCCAGTGACAACTCATTCATACCTTACCTCTTAAATTTCTTACTCATCTAAAAATGTTACAAGTACTTCCTTTGAGATTTTCTGAAGTTTCACCAGATGTCTCTACCAGAGATGCACAGTTTCTATAACTAAACTTTCAGAAAAAGCTGTTTTCTTGAACTGCTAAAAAAATTATCTCCAGCTCTGATAACCTGGAGACTGCTTTCAATCTGTGATAGCCAAGATATTGTTACAAACTAAACTAATCTCTAATATTAGATTAGATTACTTACAGTGTGGGAACAGGCCCTTCGGCCCAACAAATCCACACCGACCCTCTGAAGAACAACCCACCCCATTGTTTTTCAGACTGGAGTGCCACAAGGATCGGTGCTAGGTCCTCTACTTTTTGTCATTTACATAAATGATTTGGATGCGAGCATAAGAGGTACAGTCAGTAAATTTGGAGATGACACCAAAATTGCAGCGAAGAGGGCTATCTCAGATTACAACAGGATCTGGACCAGATGGGCCAATGGGCTGAGAAGTGGCAGGTGGAGTTTAATTCAGATAAATGTGAGGTGCTGCATTTTGGGAAAGCAAACCTTACAGGACTTATACACTTAATGGAAAGGTCCTAGGGAGTGTTGCTGAACAAAGAGACCTTGGAGTGCAGCTTCGTAGATCCTTGAAAGTGGAGTCGAAGGTAGATAGGATAGTGAAGAAGGCATTTGGTATGCTTTCCTTTATTGGTCAGAGTATTGAGTACAGGAGTTGGGAGGTCATGTTGCAGCTGTACAGGACATTGGTTAGGCCACTGTTGGAATATTGCATGCAATTCTGGTCTCCTTCCTATCGGAAAGATGTTAATAAACTTGAAAGGGTTTAGAAAAAATTTACAAGGGTTGGAGGATTTGAGCTACAGGGAGAGGCTGAACAGGCTGGGACTGTTTCCCTGGAGCGTCGGAGGCTGAGGGGTGACCTTATAGAGGTTTATAAAATCATGAGGGACATGGATAGGATAAATAGACAAAGTCTTTTCCCTGTGGTCGGGGAGTCCAGAACTAGAGGACATAGGTTTAGGGTGAGAGGGGAAAGATATAAAAGAGACCGGGGCAACTTTTTCACGCAGAGGGTGGTACATATATGGAATGAGCTGCCAGAGGATGTGGTGGAGGCTGGTACAATTGCAACATTTAAGAGGCATTTGGATGGGTATATGAATAGGAAGGGTTTGGAGGGATATGGGCCGGATGCTGGCAGGTGGGATTAAATTGGGTTGGGATGGACAAGTTGGACTCAAGGGTCTGTTTCCATGCGTACATCTCTATGACTCTATGACCTAACACTACGGGCAATTTAGCATGGCCAATTCACCTAACCTGCACATTTTCTTTTAACTGTGGGAGGAAACCGGAGCACCCGGAGGAAACCCACACAGCCATGGGGTGAATGTGCAAACTCCACACAGTCAGTTGCCTGAGGCGGGAATTGAACCCGGGTCTCTGGCACTGAGGCAGTAGTGCTAACCATTGCGCCACCGTGCCGCCCAAATGCTTGTTTTTCAGCCAAGACTTAATTGTGGCCCTTGGCTTACCTTTCGATATATCATAAAAATTCAACTTAGTAAAAAATCAATTAGCTCCCCAGGTAGGTTGCTACTTATTTAGCTTATTCAAATTATCTTCAAATGCGCACCAGATGACTTTCTGACTCCTTAACAAAAAAAGTCTGCTTGACAGAGCTGAAAGTAAAACCCATCCACTATACGTTAAAATACAATTTTCCAAATGATGAAAATATATTATAAACCCTTCCCACAGACTCAAAACATACAACAGCCATCAACAGCAACACAGCCTGATGAGCATATGCTTCTTTACATCTAAGTTCCATTACATCCACTACCTCATTCTCTTGAGGTGATACCAGAACAGTAGTGTGTTCAATCATTCTGTCGTGAACTGGCCTAACTGAGTTACATGCTGGCTTTCAGTTTCATATTGCATTGGGAATTAGTCATTGTAGCATTAGGACATAATCAGAGAATGATTGACTGAAGCATTTATTATTAGTATATTTATAAAACAAATTCAAAGCAGAGTAGTACTCTCATCTCAATCTAAAATACAGCTTTGATTATCTGATGTCAGTTGAGGGCCCAAAGTCCCATCATCAACATTTATGCCCTACAAATAATTCCATGGCATATTTTAGCTCCTTTTGAATAAGCAGGTTGTGTCCTGGTGTAGTTTCATCTTAAAACTAACGTATCTGATAGGATAACACCTCTAGTATTGTACCAGCAATGTCAGTCATGCAGTGAGACTCCCCCCAGAAATGTATAACCTTCTGATTAGTGAGGTTACAGTCACTGAGTTAAGATGACACTGGGTGCGACTGGAAATAACTTCGCAAATTTGTGATTTCAGCATGGAGTTTCTCACACATGGAGAGCTTATCGGAAACTTGTATAGGATCCCCCATGATTTTCTCTGTATTAGTCTGAGTAACGAACAATCTTGGAGCAGGTGAAGTGAAAAATTCTTGAACTTTTGACATGTGCTTCAGCTGGGTAAATATCTTTGATGGGAAGAAGGATTCATAAAGTCAATCTTTTGGAAGTAAAATAGTGATTTGCTCAGCTATTAACTTTGAATTACAAGGAGGGGACAGTGGAATTGAGGAACAGAAAAATGTGACCCGTGAAAAAAACTGATAGATATCTAGAAATTGTTTCAGTTAATAATTGACGTTGATTTTTGTTGTGTCAGATTCAGCTGCTGGTCAGGAATACCTTAAGTGCAGATAACAGTCCGAAAACATACAAGGTAAAAACAATGACTGCAGATGCTGGAAACCAGATTCTGGATTAGTGGTGCTGGAAGAGCACAGCAATTCAGGCAGCATCCGAGGACAGGCAAAATCGACGTTTCGGGCAAAAGGCCTTTCATCAGGATTCCTGATGAAGGGCTTTTGCCCGAAACGTCGATTTTGCCTGTCCTCGGATGCTGCCTGAATTGCTGTGCTCTTCCAGCACCACTAATCTGAAAACATACAAACCTGCCTGTTTCCACTTTAGCTATATTTAACTCTTAGCTCATTTAAAACAGAAATCATCTAATTTTGGCCTAACTGTTCTGGTGGACATTTGAAGTCTGAAGAAATAGTGGCGAGCACCGCATCACAGGGACCTGGGTTCGATTCCACTCTTGGGTGGAGTTTGCACATTCTCCCCGTGTCTGTGTGTGTTTCCTCCGGATGCTCCGGTTTCCTCCCCTGGTTCAAAGATGTGCAGATTAGGCCATACTGAATTGCCTGTAACATACAGGTATGTGCAGGCTAAATGTATTAGGTATTTTATATGGGGCATTTAGGAGGATAGGGTCAGGGATTGGGTTTGGCTGGGATGCTCTTCAGAGCATTGGTGCAGATTTGATGGGCTGAATGGTCTCTTTATGCACAAGGGATTCTATGTTTATATTCTATGTTTCTAAATGGAAAAAGATCGGAAAGGCAGAATCGAATGGGGCTAATTATTTCTTCATTTAATCTGAGTTAAGTTAATGCTTTCTACAAAGAAGAAATGTGTATTCTCTGAAGGAATTGTTTAACCAGATTGTGATAAAGCTTTGCTGGCAGGGATGTAGTAATCTGAATGGCAAATGCAGACTTAGTGCTTTATTGAGTGAGTCCTGGTGGTTCGATAGGTGTGAATGAACCAGCCCTTGTGATTGATTTTACACATTCTATCTAGTTACTGTCTCTTTATTGCAGTCTCCGACTCAATAAGATGTCAGAAAATGCCATTAATCACCCTTCAGTGTCCAAGAACATTTAAACAATTACTTTAGCTGTTAACAGTGTTTTGAATCCAAGAATTTGACAATGGGAGAGATTTGAAAATGGAATACCAGTTGGAGAGCAAACCTCAAAGCTTTATTGAGAATCAGATTGAACAGAGGAAACAAAAACAAGTATTAGATGAGGAATAGGCCATCCAGTACAACAAGCTTTTATTTGTCTGTATCTGGCTACTTAGTAGTGGATGGGATATCAAGTACTGTTAATCTTCAGCTTTAGGAATAGTTTCCTCCTTTCCCTTTTTTCAGTTCTGTTGTGTTTCTTCATGGACATGGGTCATACTGGCAAGGTCAACATTAATTGTCCATCCTTAATTGCTCTTGAGGTGAAGGCTTGCAGCATTTTTAATTGCATCTGGGAAGGCATATTGCAATGCTATTAGGAATGCAGTATCATCACTTTTGATCTAGCAAAAGTGAACAAATGGTGATACAGTTCCAATTGCTTGAAGGGGAGACTGCAGGAGGTGCTTTTTCAATGCATCACTGTTCTTGTCCTTCTAAGTGCTAGAAGTTGTGGGACTGGATGGTGTCACAAGAACGTAAGAAATAGGAGTAGGAGAAAGCCATCTGACCCATCGAGCCTGCTCCACCATTCGATAGGATCATGGTTGATCTTCACATGGATTCACTCCACTTACCCGCCCTCTCACCATAACCCTTAATTCTTTTACTGTTCAAAAATCTATATTTGCCTTAAAAACATTCAACAAGATAGCCTCAACTGCTTCAATGGGCAGGGAATTCCACAGAATAACAACTATTTGGGTGAAAAGGTTCCTCCTCAACTCCGTCCTAAATCTACTCCTCCTTATTTTGAGGCTATACCCCCTAGTTCTAGTTTCACCTACCAGTGGAAACAGTCTCCCAGCTTCTATTTTATCTATTCCCTTCATAATTTTATATGTTTCTATAAATCCCCCTTCATTCTTCTAAATTCTAATGAGTATAATCCTAGTTTTCTCAATCTTTCCTTATAAGCCAACCCCCTCTATTCCAGAATAAACCTACATTCCCTCCAGTGCCATACATCCTTTCTCAAGTAAGGAGGCTAAAAGGGTTCTGTCAAGTTGTAGCAGTGTACCTTGTAGATAGCGCATGCTACTTGATATGTGCTGGAACTTGACAGAGTTTAATAAGAGTAGACAGCTTTGTCTAAGAAGGTGTCAAGCTTCTTGAATATTGTTAGAGCTAAACCATTCCAAGAAAGTTTGGAATACTCCATCATACTTATGATCTGTGTCTTGTAGACGTTTTGGGAGTTATGTCATGAGTTAGTCATTGCTGTACTTGCAGTCTATGAGTTGCTTTTGTAGCTGTTATTTACAGGCTGTTCCAGTTATGTTTCTGGTCAATGATAACTTCCAGGAAGTTAACAGTCTGGGATGCAGAGAGAAAACTTCAGTACTGAGGAGATGGTTAGAATCTCTTCTGATGCAGATGGTCATTGTGAAGCACTTTCATGATGCGAATATTAATTTTCATTTTTCAGCCCAAGCCTAGTTATTGCCTAGGTCTCATTTCTTATGCACATGGATTGCTTCAGTATCTGATGAGTAATGAATTGCATTGAACGTTGTGCAATCATTGACATACATCCCCTAATGAAGCCTCCTGGTGAAGGGAAAGTCATTAATGAAGTAGCTGGAAATGGTCAGGGCTAATACATTACACTGAGGAACTCCTGCAGACATGTCCCGGGATTGAGATGATCATCTCAACCATCTTTCTTTGTGCTAGGCACGACTCCAAAGTGTGGTGAGATTTTCACTTGGTTCCCACTGACTTCCATTTTGTTAGAGCTTATTGATGCCATATTTGGTCAAATGTTGTCTTGCCATCAAATAGATTTAATAGCATCTCTTCTCTAGAATGAGCATTTTTGACAATGTTGGGACAAAGTAATAATGATGTTGGGTGGCAAGTCCCTAGTGAGTTTCAAACTGAGATTAGTGTGAAGGTTATCTCTGTAAGGTAAAGGGAGGTAGCAATAGAGAAAGAGGGAGAGTATCTGAAGGTGCACTAAGGCACCTAATATTAGACTGTGCCACTTTATCCTGACCGGGCAACCACATCCTGTATGGTCACTGTCAACGTAATCAAACCAAAAAGCTTTAAAATTTGTACTTGGAATTTTAGAAGACATGTGGATAGTCTGAAAGATGAAGTTCTGAAAAGATAAAAGGTAGGGAGGAGGGACTTGGGGGAGGGGCGTTGGAAATGCGATAGATGGAAGGAGGTCAAGGTGAGGGATGAACTCGATTTCTCCAGTTTCCTCATTTCCCCTCCCCCCACCTTGTCTCAGTCAAATCCCTCGAACTCAGCACCGCCTTCCTAACCTGCAATCTTCTTCCTGACCTCTCCGCACCCACCCCCAATCCGGCCTATCACCCTCACCTTGACCTCCTTCCACCTATCGCATTTCCTACGCCCCTCTCCCAAGTCCCACCTCCCTTCCTTTTATCTTAGCCAGCTGGACACACTTTCCTCATTCCTGAAGAAGGGCTCATGCCCGAAACATCGATTCTCCTGCTCCTTGGATGCTGCCTGACCTGCTGCGCTTTTCCAGCAACACATTTTCAGCTCTGATCTCCAGCATCTACAGTTCTCACTTTCTCCTCCATCATGCTGAACCCTGGTTCAGTGGAAAGTGCAAGAGGACATGAGAGGAGCAGCATCATGCCTACCTGAAGATGAGGTGTCAACCAGGTGAAGCTACCTAATAGGATTACTTGCATGCCAAACAGCATAAAAGCAGCAAGTGATAGACAGAGCTAAGTGATCCCACAACCAACAGATTAGATTAAAGCAATGTGGTCCTGCCACATCCAGTAATGAATGGTGTGAAGATTTTGCAGCAATCTACAGCCAGAAGTGTTGGGTGGATGATCCATCTTGCCCTCCTCCGGTGGTCCCCAGCATTACAGATACCAGTCTTCAGCCAAATCGATTCACTTCAAGAAACAGATGTAGGCACTAGATACTCTAAAGATTATGGGACTTTACAACATTTCACAATAGTAATGAAAAACTCGCTGCTGGAGTTTCAGCAGCACATATACTGTGACTCTACCACAAATATATTCACTCTGGATCCCAGCAGTATCTACATGCTGCAGCAGCAACACATCACCAGTCCTTCTATCACTATTACATTTGATTTTCTTTTATTAGTCATTCACAGGATGTGGGCACTGCGAGCTAGGCCAGCATTCATTGTCCATCCCTAATTGCCTAGAGGGCAGTTGAGTGTCAACAACATTGTTGTGGGTCTGGAGTCACAAGTGGGCTAGACCAGCTAAAGATGGTAATTTTCTTCACGAGAGGACATTAGTGAACTAAATGGGATTTTCCTGACAATTGACAATGTCATCTTTAGAGTATTAATTTCAGACTTTTATTAAATTCAAATTCTACCATCTGTTATGGCTGGATTTAGAGTCATCGAGTCATAGAGATGTACATCACGGAAACAGACCTTTCAGGCCAACCCATCCATGCCGACAAGATATCCAAACCTAATCTAGTCCTATTTGCCAGCAGTTGCCCCATATTCCTCTAAACCATTCCTATTCCTATACCCTTCCAGATGTCTTTTAAATGTTGCAATTGTACCAGCCTTCACCAATTCTTCTGGCAGCTCATTCCATACACGGACCACCCCTTGTGTGAAAAAGTTGTCCCTTAGATCCCTTTTTTATCTTTCCCCTCTCACCCTAAACCTATGCTCACTAGTTCTGGATTTCCCACTACAGGGAAAATAATAGTCCAGCGATAAAGTACTACATTATTGCCTCTCCATTAATGAATCAGCCAATCAATAATACACTAGAATCTGCTTTTTTATGCTTTGTTGCAATTATATATTTTCACATTAAAAAAGTAACAATCTTATACTTAACTTTTTTTTCTTTAAAGAAAAGAGAGAAGATAAACAATACAGACCTAAACACAAATGGAGGACCATGCTTTCACTTTAATGACTAGAAATATTCACCAATTGGCTTATCTCCCAAGCTCTCTTATCACACTGTGGCTTATGACGGCTCTCTGCCACTGGTTTCTCTGCAGCTCACCTTCTCAATCCATGTCTTATTTCCTCTTCCATTCCCCACTTCCTCAAGGGAGATTATTTCTTGCAGTAAACCTTAGTTAAAGCACACAAGAAAATGCTGGAAAATCTCAGCAGGTCTGGCAGCATCTGTAAGGAGAGAAAAGAGCTGACGTTTCGAGTCTCACTGACCCTTTGTCAAAGCTGTTTTTAGTTAAAGCACCTCTATCTCCATTAGGACCATTTCCAGCTTCAATCACTCAGTCATTGTGTCTCTTCGAGATGTTTCCACTCACATCGACTGCTTGTTGCTGACCATTCAGTGCAAAAAAATCACTTTATTATTAAGCTTGAGTCACTTCTTATAGACAATGATCAAGACCTCAGCTGATTGAAGGACTTCAGGCCCTCGAATGCTTACTGCAATCATCATGCAGCTGCCTCTTTAATTAGGCTGTTTTAACTTACTTGAAGAATAATCTGACTTCAACTCTGAAATTGAAACTTGGAAAAGATTTACTGGCTGATTTCCTACCTTTGAGCCAAATGCCCAGTTTCACTCACTCAACTTTTATCTCACTGAGATGGAGTCTCCACTCACCATGTCCAGTGTACTGCTGATGAAGGGCTTTTGCCCGAAATGTCGATTTTCCTGCTCCTCGGATGCTGCCACTCCTGCTATTCTTTTCCAGCACCGCTATAATCTTGACTCTGATCTCCAGCATCTGCCATGTCCAGTGTATTGTTAGTTACAGCTCCTGTAATGACAAGAAGCATCCTTTTGCACAGACCAGTCATTATCACCACACTCCTGAACTGTAATGAGTACTGGGCTGTATATTGGGAACACATAAGTAAGCTGGAGAAACTCTTCCAACAGTGCCTCGGTTTGTGCCCTTCTCAAAGCCAGCTCCATTGAGGCAAAACTCCCCAAAAAAATTCAATGTTGCTGGACAGTTTCCAATGTTCTTCCCAAGCAGATACTCTTTATTAAATTACCAAACTTCCTTGAGGAAAGTTCTAAGATGTGACGTATAAGTTGATTAGCCGTGGGAAATGCAGGGTTGCGGGGATAGGGTAGGGGCTTGGGTCTGGGTGAGATGCTCTTCAGAGGGTCAGAGTGGACTCAATGGGCTGAATGATCTGCTTCCATGCTGTATGGATTCTTTGATTTGATGTTTCTAAGGGTGGTGGTGAAGGGATGATGGGAAGGCAGGGGGCCAAGATAACATTTCATAATCATTGTGAGATATTTCTTGCAGCTGAAGACCGGGAGGAACATTTAAAATGGTGACAAGTTATTGGTCAGGCCCTAAATCCATATGGCCTAATGATGAGGAAAAGCAGCAGGACAGTAGGAACTAAAGAGGATGCAAATCCATTCTCTGGATCACACTATCTTGCAGGTTAAGAACTGGCCTGTTCAAAACCTGCAGCAGAAATTCGCAAACTTTGATAGGCATCTGTCAGCCTCAGTCAATACAGTCAGCAATTGGCTTCACCTTGCTTTCTCTTCAGACAGGAAATTAATAACTTGCATGCAGTGTCAAATGGTGGTCAATTAATGCTAAAAGTTCTGATCAGAGAATTACTCACTGATGATTATACTATGTTAATTACCCCTAGGGAAACGCAGTCACAAATATTCATGGATTGTCTCTGCCTTGCTCGTAACATGTTCTCATTGACTATAAGTACAATGATCACAATAGAAGATGATGCACCCCACCCAGACAACAGGGTGTGACTGCAAATGAGGCAGGTAGGGGAATCCTGAGTTCAGGAGTGGAGGAGCCTCAGCTCTTGACCTTATCCAACAAGTACGAGAGACTTGCTCCCTGTGTGTATGAGGAAAAGGGCTGTGGGGAGTTTGAGCAAGCTCACCACAGCACCATGGTCCAGAAGGCCAATCAAGCGGGGGGAGCAAAAAGACCAGTGGTAGTTATAGGGGACTCAATAATTAGGGGTTTAGATATTATCCTTTGCAAGGCCGGATCGGGAGTCCCGCATGGTGTGTTGTCTGCACGGTGCCAGGGTGCAGGACATCTCTGACCGGCTTGAAAGGATATTGGATTGGGAGGGGGAGGATTCAATTGAGTGTATCCATGATAGTTTTCTTGAACAGTATGTAATGGAACCAAGCTATCCTAGGTCTGGTCCTCTGTAATGACACATGAATAATTAATGACCTCATAGTTCGGGATCCTCTTGGAAGGTGTGATCACAGTATGGGTGAATTTAGAATACAGATGGAGAGGGTAAAGATAAAATCCAATACCAGGGTTCTGTGCTTAAACAAGGGGGACTAAAATAGAATGAGGGAGGACTTGGCTAAAGTTGACTGGGACAGTTGACGAGCAGTGGAGGACTTTCAAAGCAATTTTTCAAAGTGCTCAGCAAAAGTATACTTCAGTGAAAAGGAAGGATGGTAAGAAAAGGGGCAATCTGCCCTGGGTGTCTAAGGAAATAAGGGAGGCTATCAAATTGAAAGAGAAAGCATACAAAGTGGCCAAAACCAAGCATGAAACTAGAAGATTGGGAAAACTTTAAAGGTCAACAGAAAGCCACAAAAAGAACTGTAAAGAAAAGTAAGACAGAGCATGAGAAAAAACTAGCACAGAATATAAAGACAGATAGCAGAAGGTTCTATAAATACATAAAACGAAAAAGGGTGGCCAAAGTAAATGTTGGTCCTTTCGAGGATGAGAAGGGGCATTTAGTTATGGGATGTGATGAAATGGCTGAGGCTTTGAATAGGTATTTTGTGTTGGTCTTCAAAGTGGAGGACACAAATACCATGCCAGTAAGTGACAAAAGAGATGAAGGCAGATGAGGACAAGGAAACAATCGTTATTACGGAAGAGGTAGTGTTGGGCAAGCTAATGGAGCTAAGGATAGAAAAGTCTCCTGGCCCTGATGGAATGCAGGGAGGAGAAAGTGAGGACTGCAAATGCGAGAGAGCAAAGTCAAGAATGTGGTGCTGGAAAAGCACAGCAGGACAGGCAGCATCCGAGGAGCAGGAGAGCTGATGTTTCTCTTGATGAAGGGCTTCTGCCTGAAATATTGATTTTCCTGCTCCTCAGATACTGCATGACCTGCTGTGCTTTTCCAGCACCTCACTCTCGACCCTGATGGAATGCATCCCAGGGTACTAAAAGAGATGGCAGTGAAGTAGTTGACACTACTTTAGATTACTTACAGCATGGAAACAGGCCTTTCGGCCCAACAAGACCACACCGACCTGCCAAAGAGCACCCAACCAGACCCATTCCCCTACACCTAGCACTACGGGCAATTTAGCATGGTCAATTCACCTAACCTGCACATTTTTGGACTGTGGGAGGAAACCGGAGCGCACGCACGCAGAGAATGCGGAAACTCCACACAGTCAGTCGCCTGAGGTGGGAATTGAGCTCGGGTCTCTGGGGCTGTGAGGCAGCAGTGCTAACCACTGTGCCACCGTGCCACCCACTTCAGTAAATGTTTTTAAAGCTAAGGTAGATATTTTTCTTAACAACACAGGAATTCAGGGATATGGTGACAGTGTGAGTAAATGGATCCGACTCCATGAAAAGATCAGCCATGATCATTTTAAATGGTGGAGCAGGCTCGAAGGGCCGTACAGCCTACTCCTGCTCCTAGTTCTTATTTCTTATAGTCTTACTCTGTCTTACTTATGCTAAGTAATACTCCAGCATTTATCAAACACTTCAGCAATATTGCATGCAATTCTGGTCTCCTTCCTATTGGAAATATATTGTGAAACTTGAAAAGGTTCAGAAAAGATTTACAAGGATGTTGTCAGAGTTGGAAAATTTGGGCTATAGGGCGAGGTTGAATAGAGTGGGGCTGTTTTCCCTGGAGCGTCAGATACTGAGGTGTGACCTGATAGAGGTTTATAAAATCATGACGGGCATAGATGGGGGAGTCCAGAACTAGAGGGCATAGGTTTAGGGTGAGAGGAGAAAGATATAAAAGAGACCTAAAGGGCAACATTTTCACGCAGAGGGTGGTGCGTGTGTGGAATGAGCTGCCAGAGGAAGTGGTGGAGGCTGGTAGAATTACAACATTTAAAAGGCATCTGGATGGGTATATGAATCGGAAGGGTTTAGAGGGATGTGGGCCAAGTGGTGGAAAATGGGACGAGGTTAGGTTAGGATATCTGGTCAGCAGGGATGAGTTGGACCGAAGGGGCTGCTCCCATGTTGTATAATTCTATGACTCTATGACTCTATAACTGCTGCCTTGTTCCAGTTAAAAATCACACAACACCAGGCTATAGTCCAACAGGTTTATTTGGAAGTGCAGGCATTTGGTAGCTACTGACAAAGGAGCAGCGCTCCGAAAGCTAGTACTTCCAAATAAACTTGTTGGACTATAACCTGGTGTTGTGTGATTTTTAACTTTGTTCACCCCAGTCCAACATCGACACCTCCACATCATTGTTTCAGAGTGACAGACAATCTAACCTTTGATGTCAAGCTTGGTCTTCCTATTAATTTCCATTTATACCATAAACATATTGATGTTTAACTTCCTTAGCTCACTTAAAGCCATTGAGTAGTGTAAGCCTGGAGTCAAGTACATTCTAGAAAAGATAGATCTATCAGGTGGAATATGATAGGTATCCGAACAATGAGGTCTCAGCACAATCAAATGAAGCCAAGGGTTTTGGTTGGCTCAGTGGGCTGGTTTGCAATGCAGAGTAACACCAACAGTGCAGGTTCTATTCCTACACTGGCAAAGCTGTCCACAAAAGTCTCACTTTCTTAACCTTTTCCTTCACCTGAGGTGACCTCAGGTTGAACCACCACCAGTTATCTCTCTCATGATGGTCCAGTAGGATGATGGTAATTTCATGGTTTTTGATTAGTAATGGGTCAGTGGTTATGTGGAGAAGCAGGGTTTCGAAATATATTTAATAGTGGAGCAGACTTGATGGGTTGAATGGCCCTTTTTTGCTCATTTATCTTATGGTCCTATGAAGAAGTCCAAAGAGGCCCATCGAAACCACAAGAGCACCTCAATCCACCTATGATATTGTCAGCAAACAGCAGGGCTAATCTCTCACTGGACAGTGAAGTGTTCAAACACTTCACTTAAGTGGCCAGCTTGCTTCCTTAATATTCACCTTCCTATCTTACCAAACACACCAGAATAGCTGGCTACCATACAAACTCAACACAGAGATCAGAGAAGGTAGCTGGCAGAATCAGTTTGCCGGTTTTTCGGAAGGACCTCAGTGTGGACACTCGGCATCAACAACTCAGGACATGGTCCATGGGCACCCCACATCCATGCAAACTGGCATCCAACCAGTGTCTGAGAAGCATCATGACGTAGGGCTCTTCTGCACATCAGTGCTGGGCATTGGACTGCCCCAGCAACTAACATTATAACACTGCAGCAAGGACATTGTGAGTTCAGGGACGCACACTCAGGTCATGCAGTGGACCAGGCTGCATCTATACACTTGTTGGCACACTTTATAAAATGTTTAAATTTTGTGATGATTCTGGAAATGGCGAGGGATGGTTTCCAACGTGCCACCCCAGTGAGGTATGACAAAGGTAGTTCTCTGACCCAGCTAATATTGGTGACAATTAAATACACGGGAACATGAGAACGGGAGTAGGCCATTCAGCCTCTCCAGCCTGTTCCACCATTCAATACGATCATGGCTGACTTGTGGCCTAACTCCATCTCCTGCCTTTAGCCTATATCACTTAATGCCTCTGTTTTTCAAAAATTTAACTACTCCAGATTGAAAATTAACAATTGATCCTGCATCCATTGCCATTTGTGGAATGACAGAAGAGTACTCATCCAGGGCCAAGGGGAGTTGTGGTGGGGCAAGAGAAGAGAATGAAATGAAGTGTCCTTCTCACGCTTATGTTGAACCTTACAGTGCAGTAGACAGAGAGACAATGGTTTTGGATTAGTGGTGCTGGAAGAGCACAGCAGTTCAGTCAGTGACAATGGTGTCAACCTGAAAGCATGGGGCAGAATTAAATTGATAGGCCAAAGGAAACACAGGGTCACATTTGCAAACTGAGATAAGGTGTTCCACACTGTGGATACACAATCTGCATGACATCTCCTCAGCGTAAAGAAAGCCACATTATAGAATATAGAACATAGAATGGTACAGCTGAACATGACACCAAGCTAAACTAATTGTTTCTGCCTGTCTTTGGTCCACATCCCCCATTCCTTGCATATTCATGTGCTTATCTAAAATATAGAACATAGAATGGTACAGCTGAACATGACACCAAGCTAAACTAATTGTTTCTGCCTGTCTTTGGTCCACATCCCCCCATTCCTTGCATATTCATGTGCTTATCTAAAAGTCTCTTAAACACCCCTATCATATCTGCCTCCACCACCACCCCTGGCAATGTGTTTCAGACTCCTATCCCTCTCTGTGTAGAAAACCTGTCCCTCACATCTCCTTTGAACTTTTTCCCTCTCACCGTAAATGCATGCCCCCTAATATTAGGCATTTCAAATCTGGGAAGAAGATTCTGACCGTCAACCCTATCTGTGCCTCACGTAACTTTATACTTCCTATCGAGTTTCCCCTCAGCCTCCACTGCTCCAGAGAAAACAACCCGAGTTTCTCTCATCTCTCCTTATAGTTCATACCCTCTAATCCAGGCAGCATCCTGGTAAATCTTTCTATACCGTCTCCAAAGCCTCCACATCCTCTTTATAATGTGGTAACCAGAATTGAACACAGTGTGGCATACCTAAAGTTATATAAAGCTGCAACATGACATCCTGACTCTTATACTCAATTCCCTGACCAATAAAAGCAAGCAGACCATACACCTTCTTTACCACATGCATGGCCACTTTCAGGGAGCTATAGATTTGAACCCCAAGATCCTTCTGTTTATCAATGCTGTTCAGGGTACAGCCATTAACTGTATATTTTTCCTTAATGTTCGATCTCCCAAAGTGCAGCACCTCACACCAAACATGGATTAACCTCCATCTGCCATTTATCTGCCCATATCTGCAACTGATCTATATCCTGCTCTATCCTTTGGCAACCTTCTACATGATCCACAACTCCACTCTTCTTTGTATCGTCTGAAAACTTACTAAACGGTCCATCTACATTTTCATTCAAGACATTTATATGGATCCCAAACATCAGAGGTCCGGGTACGAATTCTTGCGGAACACCGTTCTGTCATGGACCTCCTTACCTTCTGTGGACAAGCCAATTTAGCCAAGTACCGTGGATCCCATATGTTATCAGCAGTGAACACAGTGGAGTAGCTTAAAAGAAGTATAAGTAAATCACGACTCCACTTGGAATGAAACGTTTGGGGCTGTGGATGGAAAAAGAGAAAGGAAATAAATAGCCAGATAATGCATCTCATGTGCTTTATGAAAAGATGCTGTTGGAGAATGGTGTTGGGGATTTGCTAGGACATGGGGCAGGGAATCACAGAGGGAAGAGTCCCTTCAGAATGTTGGGAAGATGTGTTTAATGGAGACATCATATTGGAGGCAACAGAAATATTGAAAAGTGAACTATTAAGTATGGAGGCTAGTGGGGTAGTAGGTGAGGACAAGGAGAACCCTATCATGGTCCTGAGAGGGAATGGAAGAGGTAAGAATAGAAATGAGGAGTGGGAGGAGTCTTCAGTTGAAGAGAAAAGGAAAACAGAAGTGCTGTTTCAATTCAAACTTTTCCCCAGTGATGAGAGCCCCTATCGAGAATGTGGGTCTGGAAAAGTACAGCAGGTCAGGCAGCATCCGAGGAGCAGGAAAATCGATGTTTCAGGCATAAGCCCTTCATCTGGATGAACGGTCATTACCTGAAATATTGGATAAAATTTTGTAAGGGCCTGAGTGATGCAGAAAGACTTCTGGCTGAATTGCATGAAAAGGTCACCAAGGCCCATCTTGATGTTGAGGGCAACTCTTTGTAATTTTCTGCGTCTGCCACGAGGAGAGGTGATGGCCTAATGGTGTTATCACCAGACTATTAATCGAAAAACTCAGTTCATGTTCTGGGGACCCAGCTTTGAATGCTGCTATGGCAGATGGTGGAATTTGAATTCGATAATAATCTGGACTTAAATGTTTTAACTGATGACTGCTTGTTGGGCGAAGATCAATCAGACTCACTAATGTCCTTCAAGGAGGGAAATGGCCATCCTCGCCTGTCTGGCCTATATGTGACTCCAGACTGACAGCAATGCAGTTGACTCTCAACTGTCCTCTGAAAGAGTCCAGCAAACCACTCAGTTTAAGGGCAACAAAGGGCAGGCAATAAATGCTGGCCAGCCAGCGACGCCCATAATCCCACAAGTGAATAAAAAGAAATGGTGGAAGATGGGGCTCTCATGGGGCAGTGGGTGAGTTACCAATTATGGGCACTATAGTTTGTCAAATGCCATATTCATGGTACAACTCGCCTCACTAATACTCAGCTTCTTATCTTAGCAAACACTATCAACAAGCTGGGCATTGACAATTCTTGACATAGAGGTCAGAGTGGGTACCTGGCAACTTCAGCTCACCAGTGACTATAACCAGCCTTCATGTTACTCGGCACCAAATGGCATCTCAGTGCATGATCCATTGGCATCAGCCATACGCATGTGTCATGCACGGACATTGGCATTCAACATTTGGAAAATCCTCGCAATCCCCTTACCCCCCTCTCCAATCTGCTCGTAAGGAAACTGAAGAAACATTGCAGGGTGCACCAGCAACTAGCAGTGATGAGTCACACTGAAATGGTAAGGGTTAATTTAAGAGCTGCAGGGAAATGAGGAGTGGTAGTTACCCGGTTGGCAGGACGTGGATGTCTCCACATCCCTACAGGATGGTCCCAATCTTGTCCAATGAGGGACAGGATTATTTCCTCACAGGGAGCAATCTGATGTCGAGCAGCCTTCCATCTGCCCCAGTCCTTTATTCCTGAGTGCAGACTGTTTTCTCCTGGAATGAAGAAAGGGGGGAATTGAGTGAGATGAAAATGACTGGCACAGCTGGGAGCGCTGGTGTGGGTGAAGAATGTTAGTGGGATATACTGAGTGATTAGGCACTGCAGGGTTAGTCTAAGGCCATTCACCGGAGGGTTACCAAAATAAAGGACCTTGAAGAACCATGCCAGCAGATACTTCTTAGATTTTGAAAAGCTTGGTCAAAAGTGGTAGGTTCATAGAAACAACTTAAAGAAAAGGAAATAGAGGGGATGCACAGTCCAGAGAGAGAATTCCAGAGTACTTATCTCTTGCCAGTAAAATCCATGGTCAACAATGATGGAGTCACTATAGTAACCATGCACAAAGTGTCACAACTAGCGGAGTGCACTGGAGTTTCTAGGGTTGGAGGTAGTTGCAGTGATGGGGAGGGATGAGGCCATAGACATGTTAGAAAAGAAAAATGATGACCTTCAAAATGCAGCTGTTGCCAAACCGGAAACCAGTGTATGTCAGGAAGCATCGTGGTGATGGAGAGAGAGGAAGCTAATGCTTTGAGACTGAAGTCATCTCGACTTTTTTTTTAAGATTACTTACAGCGTGGAAACAGGCCCTTCAGCCCAACAAGTCCACACCGACACGCAACCCACCACCCCACATTTACCCTGACCCCTAACACTACAGGCAATTTACCATGGCCAATTCACCTAACCTGCACGCATTTTTGGACTGTGGGAGGAAACCGGACCACCCGGAGAAAACCTGAGCACCCGGAGAAAACCCACGCAGACACAGGGAGAATGTGCAAACTCCGCACAGTCAATCACCTGAGACTGGGAATTGAACGCGGGTCTCTGGCGCTGTGAGGCAGCCGTGCTAACCACTGTGCCACCGTGCCGCCCACATTAGCAATGGGCAATTAATATTGATCTTGCTCGCAACGCTCCTGCCCTCAAAATAAATTTGAAAAACCATTTCTACAATAACCATGAAATAAAGTGCAGACAACATTTTTGGTTTTATCTCTGTGCATTTATAGTACTAATGCTTTCATTCATATCTTCTTTGTTTTGTGTTTTGTTGTGGTCTGCTCGCGGATCTTAGAAATTCTCCAGCTACCATCACATTCAACGGATTACTGGAGAATTCAGTGGCTTGTTATGTGAGTGCATGGGTCAGCCATTGAGCACACAGTGTGATTCCCCACAAACACTGACATGACGAAGATATTTTTACAGCACCTTCCTGTTGCGGATCTCATATTGTGCCAGCACACTTTATTACTGTAGGTGGCATTAGAGCACTGAAATGTTCCCATTAGGAATGAAGTTGAACCAATTAAAGGTTTCAGTTCAAGCATTCCCAGTGAACTTCTGTGCTATGGTAATGTCACTGGATCTGTAAACCAGCAGCTCAGTATAATGATCTGAAACCATGGGTTCAAATCCCACCATAGTTGATGGTGAAATTTAAATTTGTTAACAATCTGGAATAAAACGCTCATTTAATATCATGTATCATATAAAACAGTCAGTCAGCATATATGGAGAGAGAGGAAGCTAATGCTTTGAGACGAAAGAGTCATCTAGACTTGAAACGTTAGCTTGATCTCTCACCATGTTGCTGCCTGACCCATTGTGATTTCCAGCATTTTGTATTTGTTTTCAGTGCAGATTCCAATAAATCTGCAGTGACTTGCTACTCTAAAAAAGTCATCTGGTTCTCTAATAAGTTTTGGGAAAAGAAATATGCCATCTTTACTTGGTCTGGTCTACATTGACTCTGCACCCACAGCAATGTGGCTGACTCTAAATTGGGTAATCAAGGATGGGCAAAAATTGGTCTCGCCAGTGATGCCCACATCCCATGAATAAACTAAAAAAAAATGGTATGTTAATTGTAGAAAGGGCAGGTAGGCTTTCTGTCTGTTTTAAATTATTTTGATTTGCTCCTGGATGTTTCTTCACTTGCCATCTTCTGTAAATTTGAGCTTACATGAAATTTTAAAGCTCTCGTACTCGCTGACGGGCATTGGTTCCAGGACCAGTGATGCAACCGTTTTAAAACTCTCATGATGTTGTTCAATCCTCGTCCCATCCTTTATCTGTCATCCCCAGCCCCAAAATCCTCAAAAATCCTGGGAATTTCCAATTCTGACCTCTTGTGTATTCCTGATTTTCATTGCTGTACCATTGATGATTGTGCCTGTCATATTGATGATAATGGTATAATTATCAATCACTGTCAGGATTTGATTGACTCTGTGACTTAGTTTAATTAAAATAATAAAACATATTGTAAGTAGCTGCTACAGCATAACAACTGATTTCTGTCCATGCAGTTTGCAAGCCCACAGCATGCAATCTGACAGGCAGAGTTGCACAATTGTGTGCACACTGAAAATAAATTCATCAAGGACTCAAAGGCAAGATTGAGTTTAGTTGCCAGGCCTCTAAACTCTGGAATTATCTCCTCAAGCACTTACACTCTTCCACCGCTCTCCTCTTTTATGACCCTCCTTAACTAAGATTGATGACATCTGTTTTCAGGCTCAGTTGGTTCAAGGGCTGGTTTGCGATGCAGAATGACACCAACAGCGTGCGTTCAATTCCCACACCAGCAGAGGTGATCATGAAGAACTCTCCTTCTCAACCTCTCCCCTCCCTGAGGTGACCTTCAGGTTAAACCCTCACCTGTCACTCTCTCTGTCATGGGAGAGCAGCCCTATAGTCTGGTAAGACTATGGATACTTTACTATTTATGTGACATGCGTTGGTTGGTCATTCTCCCGAATGTGGGTACCAGCAGGCGGGTACTAGCAGGCAGGTACCCTAATTGGGCAGTTAAGTGTCAACCACATTGCTGTAGGTCTGGAGTCACATGGAGACCAGACCAGGTAAGGATGGAAGTTTCTATCCCAAAAAGTCAACAATGAGCCAGATGGGTTTTTCCAACAACTGGTGATCATTATGGTCCTCATTTGACTCTTAATTACAGATATGCATTAAATTGAAATTCCACCACTTCCCATAACAGGATTTGAACCCAGGTCCCTGGAACATTAGTAGGATCTCTGTATGAAGAGTCTAGCAATAATATTGCGAGCTGAAAATGTGTTGCTGGAAAAGCGCAGCAGGTCAGGCAGCATCCAAGGAATAGGAGAATCAACGTTTCGGGCATAAGCCCTTCTTCAGGAATTCAGGATTCCTGAAGAAGGGCTTATGCCCGAAACGTCGATTCTCCTGTTCCTTGGATGCTGCCTGACCTGCTGCGCTTTTCCAGCAACACATTTTCAGCTCTGATCTCTAGCATCTGCAGCCCTCACTTTCTCTCAATAATATTGTGAGACCATCACTGCTCCTCCCCTGTAGTTTAAAACATGTCTGCATGCCAGTTGCTGGGAGTGAGGCTTCCTGTTGGGCACTGGCAAACTCAAAAAGAGGGCTCTGCCCCACCAGTCTCCAAGCATATCCACCAGGATATACTTTGCAGGTTCCTCGGATTCCATTGCTCCAATAGTTTAGCGAGATTTGGGCCAAGTGAGATGAGATTAAGTTAGGATATCTGGTCGGCATGGACAAGTTGGACCGAAGGGTTTGTTTCCATACTGTACATCTCTATGACCTGCTGCTGGTTCAATATTAAAGTAGCACAACTGTCCTCTGTGGAAGAAAACATCCATGGTGTTTTCCCAAGGGGGTCATAAACTTTTGTGTTCGTTCTCCCCTTGACTTAACCTCTCAAGCTATGCCTGGTGAGAACTAAATTCCACACTGTACTTCAGTTGTTGTCTTACGTTGCATGCTAACTATCATTTCACCAACATTATCCACCTTACAGAGGATCCTACTACCCCTGCAAATTAAAGAATGTTGAGTATATTCACTATTGAAGTTGCAAGATTGACTTTTTCATGTGAACAATTGCTCTTGACTTGACAGCAACTTTTTAGAACTCATTCCAAATTTTAGTTCTGGTGAGCTTTTGAAATTTTTCAAGATTAGAGTGCATGAATTTGTACTTGCAACGGGCAAGAAATCAAATCTCTGCCAATTAATGATAACCTAAACAGGGTCGAGGGACTCCCTCTCTGATAATTTCCTTTGCAATTTAAAAACCTAATGGAAAAGCCATTACCTGTTGCCAAAAAGGTCCAGCAACTAGCTCTAAATATGTAGATTTGCTGCATATGGTGTAGTCCCAATTATCCCTGGGCTACATGTCATGGTGGCAGAAACCTGAAAACCCATTCCTTTTCCCATTTTACTTGAACCCAACAATTCCAGAATCAAATGAGATGACTTCAGAAGAAATGAGAAGGAATACAAATTAGTATTTTCTATATTAGTATGACGAATAATTGATTCTGCCTTAAGCTTTGCTTAAACTTGAATTCCTTTCACAGCTTGTCTGACTAAGTTGCAAGGAAGCATAAAATGGTCTGTTTTTGCTGAAGAATAGGAGATTGGCAGATGATCAGATGATCATCTGTACAATTAAGAACAGTTTGATGGCATAAACACAAAGGAATGGATCCACACGCAAGAGAGACCAGAACTATAGTCGATAAATATAAAATAGTCACTGATAAATCTAACAGACAATGTGGCAGGAGCTCCTTTCTTGGAGAATGACTGGAATCTGGGTATTTCTGACAAGAGGAATAATTGGGGTGACTGATGCAAATATATCAAAAAGCCAGCCAAATCAGCAATTGAAGAACATTTTGATAGAGTCAGATGAGGAAGGGTGGGAATGAGCTCATATGGAATACATCCAGAAGCAACCTGACAACATTAGGCATATGAATTTTAGTTGGAAAATACAAAATGCAGTGGATTAATCATTTTCATTCAGCAATGTAAGTATGCCTGCATTTTCCCACATATTGTAGTCATTTGTTTCCTGAAATGTTCATAACCATGTGAAAGGTTTAATTATTTTCTACTTCATTTTTATGTTCGTTATTGTCCAAAGCTATGATTTGAATTCTGATCACCTGTTTTATTTGTAATATCATTTCAATTTGGCACCTGGAGCAGGGGAGAGAGGAGGACCCAGAGGCAGCCATCAGCACATAAATGAGCGAATGACAGGAGGACCTTGGTCGTTTAAAATAGCACACGAGAATGTGGGGACAGAAGCTTCATAAAAAGTGGTAGAGAGAGCTTCTCAAACTGCATGTGAAAGTGAACAGCAGCATGGTAAAGGAAAAAATGAAGGGTAGCATCAGTGAGCAATAACAATAGACAACAGGGATCTCTTTCAGCCTATTTCTTCCTGTTGGTGAGGAAGTGCATAATCGCAGGAAAACAGGCAGATGGTGGGTGGTTGTTTCTTCTGTGTCTCTTTTGATTAGCCATGTTTTAAATCAGGTAATATCACTGAGGCTGAAGAGTACAATTTTTTAATCCATAGCATCTGAATTAATTCATTAAATATAACAGAGAGGGCTGGGTTGATGATGTGTTGGGCCCGTGATCTGTGGGAGCTCCTGGATGCAAGTGTGAACTACAGTTACCACATCCACAGCGAGTATAGTCTGCTCAAGGAACGTTGGCTTAGAGCCGATGAGCTGGAGTCTGAACCATGGACACTGCGACACATCAGAGAGAGAGTGAGGTACCCAGACCCTGTGTTTCAGGATGTAGTCACACCCCATAGCTTAAATACATCAAATTTGGTCTGTAGCCAGGGACAGGTCAGTGGGAATGAGGCACTTACAGGGATCCAGAATTTAGATACCATATCAAAACATATGAAACTAAGAGGGAGAGACTGGGAGAGTGGAACTGAGTCTTTGTCAAAATCAGGGAAGGAGGAAGTAAAATGAAGGTAGCTGTGTGAGTCAGTGAGTTTACAATGGATATTGGTTAGAACCCAATGTTCAGTAATGTAAGTAGAGAAGCCAAGGAAGAAAGAGGCAGAAGCAGACTTGGACCACATTAAGCGTGGAAATTGGAAATAAAGTTGAGGATTTTTTTCTACCTCAGAAGAACTGCAGGAAACAATGCTTATCAATGTGTCAGGAAATGAGGTGAGGGAGGGATGTGGAACTGGAATTGAATATACATTATATCCCACACAATGGCAGGGATTGCTCAGATACATAAACATTCCCATAGCAAAAAAAATCTTATTTGATGAAAGAGAGTGGAGTCAAATTGAAGTGCAATGTGAGAGTCAAATGTGAGAACAAGTTTACTCGATGTTGTTTACAGACTAATTAACCCACTCACCAAGAAACAGAGAAGAACAGTGAAAAATCACAGGTACACAGGCCATCTTGTTTGGAGTAAAGGATTTGGATGTCTGTGGTATAAAATGAGACAGTCAGGGACTGGAACCAATAAATAGTGAATTACTGAAGAGCATTGGATGAGGAATCATAGAGTTGCAAAATGGTTACAGCACTATTCATCTCATCATATCTGTGTTTGAATCTTTGAAGGAGCAAGTCATCTCAAATCATTCCTTTGCCTTTTTCCTGTAGCCCTTCAATGTTTCCTGTTCAGCTCACGATCCAATATCTTTTAGAAAACTGATATGATCACAGCTGATGACACTACTGGATAAGTATGATCCCCGAATGAAATCTGGCTTCATAGTTGATTTCTTTTTCATTTCACTTTACGTGGTGTTCAATCACTGAGACACAAGGCTGAAACATTTCTTGAAGACTGAACAACAGGTTGTTTCCACAGTGAAACAAGCACCAAAGAACATGCTATTTAGATATAGAATGGTTAGAAAAATCTTAAAGCACTCAGAAAAACAAAGTTTCAGTCTACTCCCAAACATGAATTATAACAATTCACATTCAATAGAATTATCCCTCAATACAAGATCTTTAAACTTGACTCAACTGATTCTCTCTAATCCTTTCCTGTTTACTGTGAAATCGTCTTACATGAATAAGCACAAAACCAAGAGCTGAGGGCTTTCTTAACTTCAAATAATTTGCAGATTTTTAACCAAACTCTGTTATTTTTGAAGTTTCTCATGTAAAACATTTTTAAATGAAGTAGTTTTATTTTCCTGGAACTACCCAGGAAATTGATTCTGACCCCAGTCAGCTCTCCTCAGAATTGCCAAAAACCTTCAGTTTCTGGGGATACTCTGGGGTAACATCAATCCGAGATTATTTCAAACCAAAATAATCCTGTCTTTAACCAACACTGCAAAAGTAATCTTCCATTGAAAATCCAGTGGGTTCCTGTCTCTGACACATACTAAATCAGGTCACTGTTCTGGAAAGACTTTCTGACCTAATTATTTGTTTAAAAACCCTTCATAATTGTCATAACCAGCCACATGCCACTATTTTGAACTCCAAACTCTAAAAGCAGCATTGATATATGGCTATGGACCTTGTGTGAGTAAGTAGGACCATTATAAGTAGCAGTATATTTTTGGCTCTACAGACTAGATGGGCTGAATGGCCTCTTCTGTATTGGTTGATTCTATGATTAAATGTCTAAACTAGATAGCTTTCATTGCAATGCACCAGTTATTGTGGGAGGTGATGGCCTAGTGGTGTTGTTACTGGGCTGTTAATCTAGAGACCCAAGTAATGTTTTGGGACCCAGGTTTGAATCCTGCCACAGCAGATGGTGGAATTTGAATTCAATTTTTAAAAATATGGAATTAAGAGTCTGAAAATGACTGTGATTCCATTGTCAACTGTTGTAAAACCCCCTGGTTCACTAATGCCCTTCAGAGAAGGAAGTTGCCATCCTTACCTGGTCTGGTCTACATGTGACTCCACTCCCACAGCAATGTGTTTAACTCTTAACTGCCCTCTGGGCAATTAGCAATGGGTAATAAGTTCTACCTAGCCAGTGACACCCTCATCCTGTGAATGAATAAAGAAAAAATCCTTCTATCACTACAGTCCCATGCAGTGTATTCCAGGTGCTGACACACACTGTATGAGAATCTATATCCTCTTATCAGCTCTTTTGCTAGCTCCCTTAAATCTGCTTGTTCTTTTTCCTAATCCTTCCAAGAGTGGGAACTATCTGCTCAGTCCAAATGCTTCATGACTTTGAATACCTGCATAAATCCTCCTTTCAAAATTGCCTTTGCTGAGGAGAAAGTTCAAAGAGCTCCAATCTATATGTAATGCATATGCCCCCTAGTGTAGAATTTACTATTTCAATCCAAAGACTGTGTATCATCATCAGATTGGGTGCAGCTAATGCAGCTTTACAATTAACACTTTTGGAACAATTAATTCATTCAACATAAACAAAGGCCTTCTTCTCCTGCACTTCCCCTGGAATTGGACCCTTTATTTTAATTTGTCAATCCACATTCTTCCTACCAATATTGACCAGCTCACATTTAGATTCCCTACAGTGCCGAAACAGGCCATTTGGCCCAATAAGTCCACACCGACCCTACAAAGAGCAAATCACCCAGACCCATTTCCCAACATTTGACCCTGTGAATGCACCTAACTCTAAGGGGAATTTAGCATGGCCAATTCACCTCACCTGCATAGCTTCAGACTGTGGGAGAAAACCAGAGAGCACCCAGGGGAAACCCATGCAAACACGGGGAGAATGTGCAAACTCCACACAGACAGTCACCTGAGGCTGGGATTGAATGCAGGTCCCTGGTACTATGAGGCAGCAGTGCTAACCACTGAACCATCTTGGCACTCTACACTTTGCTGCATCAGACTCTATCTGCCACTTTCCTGCTCATTCTATGAGCTGCTCTTGTCTTTTAAAGTTCAAAACTATCATTCTTGTGGCTCAAAATACTTTTAAGTTCCATATTATGCCCAAATATTTGAAATTGGTCACCTTGCCTTTAAGTTTGGGTCATTAGTATACATCAAGAAGAGCAAAGGATCTCACATTGAGCTCAGTGTGACTGCGTCATAAATTTCCTCCAAAGCAGTAAGCAACTATTGACACTTTTATTATTGTCACCCACAGCCAAACTTGTGTCCATTCTGTTACTGTTCCCCTTTAATCCATCATCTCCAACATTGCTCACAAGCTGCCACTTCATCAAAAATTTTCTGGAAGTCCATGTACACCAATCAAGCACTCAATGTGATATCCTGATCCAACACCCTCACTGAACTCCTTGAACAAGTTAGGCACATAAAATTTGTCATGAACTGTTGGAACTTTCTATACTGGCTTTCTTTAACTAACACACATTTGGGGAAAATCGCAGAATCATAGAATCGTAGAATCTCTACAGTGTGAAAGCAGGCCATTTAGCCCAACATGTCCAGATTGACTCTTGGAAGAGCATCCCACTCAGACTCACCCCCTTACCCTATCCCCGTAACCCTGTATTTCCCATGGCTAATACACCTAACCTATATATCCCTGGAGAATTTAGCCTGGCCAATCCACCCAACTTGCACAATGTTGGACTGCGGGAAGAAACTGGAGCACCCGGAGGAAACTCACACAGACACGTGGAGAATGTGCAAACTCCGCATAGACAGTCGCCTGAGGCTGGATTTGACAAATTTAGACAAGACAAGAGAAAAAGGGAAGAAATGAATTTTATGGGGCAGGAACAGGCTGGAACTATGCCCTTTTCAGGCATCTGGAAGGAGGTGTCAATGAGCTGTTGGAATGGGGTGGCTATGAGGTTGGATGCCATGGAAGGAAGTGGAGATGAAGTCAGTGACATCTGGGAAACAAGGTTAAGAGGAGTAGTGGGGTCACAGTCCAGGGGAAGTAGAAGGAGAGGTCAGAAATTGGTGTTTCCTGAGGTTCTCCCTCTCCATTCCTGCAGACTGGACTTCCAACCAATACTAATGTCATAGAGTCACAGAGTCATAGAAGTGTATAGCATGGAAACAGACCCTTCAGTCCAACCTGTCCATGCCGACCAGATATCCCAACCCAATCTAGTCCCACCTGCCAGCACCCGGCCCATATCCCTCCAAACCCTTCCTATTCATATACCCATCCAAATGCCTCTGAAATGTTGCAATTTTACCAGCCTCCACCACATCCTCTGGCAGCTCATTCCATACACGTACCACCCTCTGCGTGAAAAAGCTGCCACTTAGGTCTCTTTCATATTTTTGCCTTCTCACTCTAAACCTATGCCCTCTAGTTCTGTACTCCCCGACCCCAGGGAAAAGACCTTGTCTATTTATCCTATCCATGCCCCGCATAATTTTGTAAACCTCTATAAGGTCACCCCTCAGCCTCCAACACTCCAGGGAAAACAGCCCTAGCCTGCATTCAAACTTGAATTGCACAGTCCTACCAATGGATGTTCACAGCTGGAGAGGCAGAATCGGACAAGGCTTTCAGTTTCTTTCATTGGTTTATTGCTCTCCCAGGGCATTTATATGTCTGGACAGGAATACAGTTGACTGCAGTGATCCTTCACTTGAAGAGCTGCCATAACTAATGCTCAATATAAGGTGATCATGTCCCTTGGAGAAAGGGAGAAGTGAATTTTGGAGAAATGTTAGAGGTTTCAGCAAAAGGATGCTTGCATCAAATCCCTTGCTTTGTGAGTTCAGATTCCAGTCCAGAGGCTCAAATGCAAAATTCAGGTTGACACATTCAGTGCCATATATGTATAGAGAGAGAGAGAGAGCTGTACACATTCCCACACACAGTTGCAAAGAGCATATCACATGGTGTTCTTTTGCAGAGGGAATTCTAATTAGTGTCATAACTAATATTTATCCCATGACCATCATTGCTTTGAAAAAGCAATTATGTGGCCATTATCACATCAATATTTGTGGAATCTTGTTTCTTAATTAGAATCAACAGCACTGAAAATGTACTTCATTTGTTGTAAATTGATTTTGAGTCATCCCAAAGTCATGAAAGTTGCAGTATAATGGCTTTAATACTGATACTTGTGAAAAAAATCCTCCAGTATTCCTTCAACCTCTTAGCATCTTTCCACTGCAGTGTCCGTTTCTATTATTGAGTACAGTGCTTCATACAGGCAAGATAAGACTCTTATCTATCTTAAACTTAGTTCCGTGTTCCTGATAATTAAGTTTGAAAAAGTTCTTCTGGGCAGACAGCATGACAGGATAGTTTACAATTAAGGCCTAAGTTTGGCATGATACTGTCTCAGCATTGTGCATTATTACAATGTAATAAGATTTGACTTCAATATACCAAATCTCTTCACCTTCGGTGCTGTCCAATTATTTCATATTGCAGGACATAAGAATCTTTACAAACACAGCAACTGAGAATGTTGAAATTAATCTTGAGTTAATGTTGCAATTCTGTAAAACTCCTGTGTCCTTATTTTGTACAGATTTTGTAAGATAACTCTCCTGTAAGGTCATAGAGTCTTAGAGTCATAGAGTCATATAAGTCTCCTCTATGTTGGGGAGACAAGACGCCAACTCACAGAACTTTTCAGGGACATACATCTCTGGGATATACACACCAAACAATCTCACTGCCCTGTGGCTGACCACTTCAACCGCCCCTCCCACTCCACCGAGGACATGCAAATCCTGGGCCTCCTTCACTGCCAAATCCAAGCCACACGACGCCTAGAGGAAGAACATCTCATCTTCTGCCTTGGGATCCTCCAACCGCACACCATCAACATCAACTTTGCCAGTTTCCTCATCTCCTCTCCCTCCACCTCATCGCAGATCCAACCCTCAAAGTCGGCACCGTCCTCTTGAACCGGCTTACCTGTCCATCTTCCTTCCCACCTATTCGCTCCACCCTCCCCTCTGACCTATCACTATCATCCCCTACATCTACCTATCACCTTCCCAGCTATCTCACCCCACCTCATCCCCCACCCACCTATTTATCTCTCAGCCACCTTTCCCCCTACTAAATTCCTGATGAAGACCTTATGCCCGAAATGTCGATTCTCCTGCTCCTTGGATTCTGCCACACTCCCATATCCTTCGAAACCTTTCCTATCCATGTATTTGTCCAAATGCCTTTTAAATGTTGTTAATGTACCTGCCTCAACCACTTCCGTTGGCAACTCATTCCATATGCATACCACCCTCTGTGTAAAAATGTTGCCCCTCAGGTTCCCTTTTATTCTTTCCCCTGTAACCTTGAATTGTGCCCTCTAGTCCTCGATTCCCAAAACCTGGGGAAAAGACCCTATCCTTGCTTCTCTGTGTTAGCTCAGTAGAGTGCATTAAACCAAACTGATAGCTGTATTTCCATTTACCAGTAGGCAAAAGTTCTAAAATCAACACACTACCAGTCATGGGCAATGCCTCCTTTCTGATACTCAGGTGGGTGTTAAAGATCACTTCGTCCTATTTGAAAGAAGAGGAGGGAAGTTATCCCCAGTGAACCCACATGGTAATATCTAATCCTATCCTGCCAACTGGAGAGCTGGTAATATCTCCTTATGTGCTGCCACCTTGATCAGGAAGGTGCAATGTATTAAATGCCAGTTGGAAACTCAAGTGAGTGGCAGAGGACCATCTCCACGATGAAGGATCCCAGGCCTGGAAGTCTAACCACCCAAATCTAGTGCTCTTTGTTACAATAGATTATGGATAGCGCCATCTGGAGTGGTGGCAGCTAGTGGTATTGCAACTGTCAGAGACTCCTCAACAATTGCAATCAGTTACAAACAACCTTGTCATTTCCAAAGGTGGGCTAACTATTTAATGTTGAGAACAAAATCTAACCTCCGGTGAAGTGGTGCAATTACCTCTAGCCTTTTTATTTCAGCCGGATTTCAAATGCCGAAAAAACTGTGGATGATGTAAATCAGAAACTAAAATAAGAATTGCTGGAAAAGCTCAGCAGGTCTGGCAGCATCCGTCGAGAGAAATCAGAGTTAACATTTTGAGTTGAATGACCCTTCCTCAGAACAATTCTGAGGAAGAGAGAGAGAAAGAGAGAGAGAGAAAGAAAGGGAGAGAGCGAGAGAGTGAGTGAGTGAATGACAGAGTGAAAGACAATGATTTTCTCATAGCAAGCTGATCTATAGAATAGAATACAATAGCAATTTATTGTCACATATATTTTTACAAAACAAACCACATTGAAAAGTTTTATACATCGCCATACAAAACACCTGTATCAATGACAGACGACAGAGAAAAGATGGAGGAAGTAAAAATGAGGACAGAGTTCTCCTCAGATGAATTTCAGTTAAGGGAAAGTTGATTAAGACTACAAATGCTGGAATACCCAGGAACTACTGCTGAAGATGACCTTGACACCAATGAGACCTCCGCGCCGAGACAAGATTGCTGGGCTGGGACCACCCTTTCAGGCCTTTCAGACCGCTACATTGGGATACTACAGTTCCAGGCTAGAATACAAGACTGCCACTCCAGGACAAAACCTCAATGCTGGAATTGGACAAGACCACTGTGCCAGGACAAGACCACCTGGAGGCTGCCATGCCAAGCTGAGACCAGAGGCCACCACAGCAGGAGAATGCCATGCTAAGGTGAGACCAGAGGCCACCACAGCAGGGGGCTGCCATATCAAGCCAAGAGCAAAGGCCACCATAACAGGAGAATGCCGCGCCACGCCGATACTGCCACGTTGGGCTGGAACCTAACTTCTTTGCTGAGCTTGGGCCTGGAGAAGACACCTTTGGCCGAAGAAATTTAAGAAGTTAAGATAATGATTGAAAACCTTAACAGAAAGAAAACGAAGAAAACAGTATAACACAGGCAGTGTAGATGAGCTCCAGGCTCCTAGGCTGGGGAGCCCACTCATTGCACTACCACACCGCTGCCATTTTACTTCAACTTGCTTCAGTCAACCACAGTGATTGCTTTTTATGTACACAGAGTGTCAATAAAGGAATTAGGTAAGGGGCGTTATTAGGCGTAATGAGTTACCAACTAATTACATATAAATAAGCAATTTTCTCTGACACAATGTCAAGGTGCTGTGTCACCTGTGGGAGATCCTGAATGTCATGGCAATCCACGGCAATGACATTTGTGCCAAGTGCCTGCAGTTTGTGGAGTTTCAGCTCAAGGTTTTGGAACTGGAGGCTGAGAAACAGACACTGTGATTCTCTTCCATGAAAAATAGTGACGGCTGTGACTATGGCACTATGGTACATGAAGCCCTTGAAGTTGGGGAAGTTAAAACAAATGCGGTGGTTATTGGATATGGATATTGGTTATTGGATATGTACCTTGCCCTGAAAACTGTTGATCATTGAACACTCGCTATGTTGTATACTGTGTTAAATAAACTAACCCTGATGAGTCATTAATTAGTAGACCATTATCATTAGCAAGTATTGAAAAATATTGTACTGATGAGGCCTATATCATGCTTGAAAATTCAGCAAGCTACAGGTGGGACAGAGGGTCTACAGCCTAAAAACATACTAATATGCATGAGACAGCCTCAATACTTAGTTCATTACAGTGTCGGAGAGTGTTGGTAAGCAGAAAAATTCCTATTGCAAGACCAGTTTATCTCACTTTCGAAAGACAGCATTCCGACTGCGCTGGATCATTAGACATTTTGTTAAAATATAAACATAATTACTAGTTTAAATTGAGACACAGAAGACCTCCTAAAAGAATTCGAACCGTCTAAATAGCATACAGAGCGACAATTTCCAGATTTGGGTATTCCGATGCAGAAAAGCAAAACATTCAGATTTGCTTAGCAATTAGAAACGAAAGTCTCTACAGACGTAACTCATCAGCATAAGGCCGACATTTGAAGAACCAATCAGCATCAGATTAAGCTTCCATTTTCATCATTAGAATTCAGGTCCTTTAGACAGAACACTTCAGAATTCACTCTGCAAAGTGAACAGGGCTCACCTTTCTTTCGACGGGAGTTAGCTAACAGAATTGCTGAGTTTATAATCATATCCACCGTTATGTAAGGTTTCCAGAAAGGTCTCCTTTTTCATAAACTGCTAAACAGCAGTGATAATGTAAGCCACAGTATAAACAATGAGATGTATGTTAGGGTAGTACAGCAATCATTGGCTGTATGGTGGCCCAGTGGTTAACACTGCTGCCTCACAGGGCCAGGGACCAGTTTCAATCCCAGCCTTGGGTAACTGTGTGGAGTTTGCATGTTCTCCCCGTGTCTGTATGGGTTTCCTCCAGGAACTCTGGTTTCCTTCCACAATCCAAAGCTGTGCAGGTTAGGTGAATGCTGAAACTTTATTGCTGGAACAGCACAGCAGGTCAGGCAGCATCTAGGGAACAGAAGATTCGACGTTTCGGACACATGCCCTTCTTCAGGTTAGGTGAATGGGCCATGCTAAATTGCCTATAGTGTGCAGGGATGTATAGGTTAGGTGCATTAGTCAAGGGTAAATATAGGGTCTGGCTGGGTTACTTTTCGGTGCGTAGGTGTGGACTTGTTGGACCAAAGGGCCTGTTTCCACTTTGTAGGGATTCTGTGGGCAGGGGAGGGGGGGTCTCCATTCTATATACAGGCTATGTAAACCAAACTAATGTTATATAGGATAAATGTTTGCAAAGTATGTGAGATGACAGCATTATGTTGAGTAACCACCTAGGGAATGAATTATCTTAGACCTAATAATAACCATTAAAAACAGAACAAGTTAATTAATAATCATGTTGGAAAAGAGTTCAATGTAAGTCTGACCACAATATGACAGCTTTTTCCATTAAGTTTGTAATTGTTATACCTCAAGCAGAACTTTGAGTCTTAAATCTAAATGGAAAAAGTTATGAAGCTATGAGTGTCAAATTGACCCTGGTGGGTTAGGAATCTATGTTAAAAAGTATGACGTTAGACAAGCAATGGCTAACATTGATAGAACTGGAACACAGTTAACAACAAAAATACAATCCTTTAATATTCAAAGACCAAACAAATAAAGTGTTGCAAATGTGGATAATAAAATAAATTAAGGATTGTACTATATAAAAGCAGCACGGTGGCACAGTGGTTAGCACTGCTGCCTCACAGCGCCAGAGACCCGGGTTCAATTCCCGCCTCAGGCGACTGACTGTGTGGAGTTTGCACATTCTCCCCGTGTCTGCGTGGGTTTCCTCCGGGTGCTCCAGTTTCCTCCCACAGTCCAAAAATGTGCAGATTAGGTGAATTGGCCATGGTAAATTGCCCGTAGTGTTAGGTGTAGGGGAATGGGTCTGGGGGGTTGCGCTTTGGTGGGTCGGTGTGGACTTGTTGGGCCGAAGGGCTTGTTTCCACACTCTAGGTAATCTAAAAAAAAACTTCCAGACACAATGGATATTCTAGGAATTAGTGTAAATAAGGAGCTACAAGTGATTAGTTCCCTTGCAATGACTTGATTCTCCTATGAGGAGAAGCTATCCTACTTTTTGAACAAAACTCTGAGTTATTACAAACGAAAAACTTGAATCTTACTTTCTGAAGCTAAAACTAAACTAATTTCTTCACGTGGTTACTCTGCCTGTCATAAACTAGCAGTCTAAGCATTTTAATCATGAACACTACAGGAGTTCTTCTAAGCACTCTGCTGCAGCTGTATGCTTTCTTGGAATTGACATATTTAAGTCACTGTTCCAAAATTACTTTCTGAACTTTTTAAAAAAAGTCAAAGAATTGGCAGATTCTATTTCCTTGCTTTGAAGTCCATGCCAAAAATACTAACTTATCATAAATTATAAACCTTTAATCACAAACATTGCTGAGTCAAAATCCTGGATCACACCTCTGTAGTCGAACGTGGGGTGTGGTGATGAGCTGTGGTGAAGGTAGCTATGGGAATCCGTGACCTTGTAGTGAATGGCAGTGGAAAGTTTATTCTCTGGAATGGAGACAGAGGGGTCAAGGAAAGGAAGGGAAGTTTTGGAAAAGGACAATGTGAAAGTTATAGAGGAGTGGAAATTGGAGGCAAAATGGACCAAGTTTTCAAGGTCCAGGTGGGAGCATGAAGCCGCACCAAAGCAGTTACTGATGTACCAAGAAAAGAGTTGTGGAGGGGCCAGTGTAAGACTGGAACAAGGATCGATGTGGAAGAGCCAGTGTTGGACTGGGTGATTGGGGTATTGGGTTTCGGAGCGCTGCTCCTACCACCTCCAAAAATTAGTGCTTCCAAACAAACCAGTTGGTCTATAACCTGGTGCTGTGTGAATTTTAAGTTGGAACAAGGATTGTTCCACATACCTCTTAAAGAGGCAGGAATAACTGACAGTCGTGCTTGTGCTCATAGCTACTCCTTTGACTTGGCAGAAGTGAGACAAATTAAAGGAGAAATTGTTCAGTGAGAGAACAAGTTCAGCCAGGCAGAGGAGAGCGGTGGTGGATGGAGATTGTTCAGGCCTCTGTTTGAGGAAGAAGCCGAGGGCTCTCAGACCATCCTGGTGCGGAATGGAGGTACAGAGGGATTGGGCATCCATGGTGAACAGGAAGCAGTTAGGGCCAGCGAACTGGAAATGGTCAATAGTGGAAGATATCAGTGGAATTGAGGAGTTAGATGGGCAGGGTCTGGACAAGTGGAAAAAGGGTGGAGTCGAGGTAGGAGGAAATGAGCTTAGTGGGGCAGGAACAGGCTGATACAGTGGACCTACCGGAGCAGTCTGGTCTGTAGATTTTGGGAAGGATGTCGAACCGGATTATCCAGAAGGGAAGATCTCCAGGGGTAATGAGGTTGGTGACAGTCCTGGCAACAATGGCTTAGTGTCCAGATGTGGGGTGATGGTCCCGGGGGAGAGAGGAGGAAGTGTTCGAGAGTTGATGTTGAGCGTCCACAAGGGAACGATCAGGGCACCAGACTACAACAGCACCACCTTTGTTGGCAAGTTTGATAAAAAAGTTGGACCTGAGAGAGCAAAATGAAGGAACTTCGGAAGGGGACAGGTTAGAGTCAGTGAGAGGAGCAGAGAAATTGAGGCGGCCAATGTCATGCTGGCAGTTTTCAATGAAGCGATTGAGGGCAGGTAAGAGGCCAGGGGAAGTGGTCCAAGTGGAGGGTGAATACTGGAGGCAGGTGAAGGGATCAGTGGATCGGTGGGGAAGAGGGAGACTTGCCTGAAGAAATGAGTGTAGAGGTGGAGATGGCAGAAAAATATCAAGTTCAACATCATGGTAAGCCTGAAATTCATTAAATGGGGGTGTAAGGGTATGAAGCTGAGTCCTTTACTAACGGCACTATGCTCAGCCTCAGAGAGGGGAAGGTCAGGATGTGTGTTGAACACATGGCAAGGGCTGTGGTTGGGAGGAGTGAACTCAGGGGGACTGAAGGTAACGTCATCTGAGGGCTGGGAAGGAGTGGGCTCTGACTGATGGCAGAGGATGGGGTCCGAGGGGCAGAAAGGAGAGGGAGGCGCAGGACAGGTGTTGGAGTCCAGACGTTGCTGAAGCCTGCACGCTTTGATGCCTGAAAGAAAGAGAAGTCTTTCTGAGGTGACGGATGAAGTGAAGGACAAAGTGAAACTGGGGAAGGGTACAGCTTGGAGAGAGGCTGGTACAGTGGTCAGTGGTTAGCACTGCTGCCTCATAGCGTCAGGGACCTGGGTTCGATTCCAGCCTCAGGCGACTGTCTATGTGGAGTTTGCACATTCTCCCTGTGTCTGCGTGGTTTCTTCTGGGTGCTCCAGTTTCCTCCCACAGTCCAAAGATGTGCAGGTTAGGGTGAATTGACCATGCTAAATTGCCCATAGTGTTCAGGATTGTGTAGGTTAGGTGCATTAGTCAGCGGTGAAGGTAGAGTAATAGATTGGTGGAATGGGTCTGGGTGGGTTACTCTTCGGAGGGTCGGTGTGGACTTGTTGGGCCGAACGGCCTGATTCCACACTGTAGGGATTCTATGATGTGAGTCAATATGGCTGGCGAGTGGAGTCGGGTGTGCAAATGATGGTGCATTTTCTCTTTTCTCTTCTGCCTACCTACATGCATTGCTTGTTTCTCTTTTTTGCACCTTACAACTTGAAAGACGAAGCAAATGTAATTTCAAGAAAAAGAATCTAAAGGCTTATCACTGTCAAATATTACTTTGCGTGGCTTTGAATGAAATCACTCCTTATCACCAAGACACTGCCAATCATGTTGACCCACTGAAATAACAGCAAGAGTGTCACTGGATTAGAGAGACAAAATGGTGTGAACGTGGACTGGGAATGGAATAGATTAAATAAACTAGCAAGAGTAGAGGGTTGAAGAATGCCTGTGTGAATCAGTGCCCACTCTTAACAAGATTTGAGGAGGGCTAGGTCAGACATAAGGCACAGTTTGTTTTCACTCCCAAATCTTGCTAGTCATCATGGAATCCCCACAGCTTGGAAGCAGGCCATTCAGCCCATTGAGTCCACACCAACCCTCCAAAGAGTAGCCACTCCTTGTAACCTTGCATTTTCTATGGCAAATCCACCTAACCTGCACACCGTGGGCAATTTAGCACGGCCAATCCACCAAAGACGCACCATCTTTGGACTGTGTGAGGAACCACTTGCAGACACGGGGAGAATGTGCAAACTCCACACAGACAGTCATCCAAGGCTGGAATCAAACCCGAGTCCCTGGCACTGGGAGGCAGTAGAGCTAACAACTGAGCCATCGTGCCGCTATGATCAGTCTTTTGCCTGATGCTGGTGGGAATGGCACAATTCCGGAGAAAAGGGACAGGAAATTGGCTGGGAAGATGAAGACTCTGAAAATGTAAGGCAACAATTAACAAGGAAACTGAGGAAGTTGTGGGTGGGGGAGGGACTAATATTGTGGCAGTTATGTTTATATGACAGCTCAAGAAAAAGAGTGTTCAAGGTTTCAGGATGGCTTCCCATCCTTTTATGGGCAGATGAAAACTTAAGAAAATGTGATGGGAACTCATTTTGGGGTCTCATCTAACCTAATGCTTTTATTGTTGGGCTCAGAGCTGTGTATACCTCCTTGATCATAGAAGTTAACACAGCTCCTGTGCCCTGGTGAAAAGCTAATGCTGGATGTAGACTTGCTCACTGAGCAGGAAGGTTCATACTAGGTAACATCATCAGTGAGCCTCCGGATGAAGCACTAGTGGTATGGCCCACTTTCTATTTGTATGTTTGGGTTTGTGGATGTTGGGATGATTGCTTCTGTAGTTCAGTATTTGTTCTGTATGTGTTGTTTTCCTGTAGACGCTGGTTTGAAGTTCCCCGTTGGCTGTTTGCTCCACTGCAACATATCAGAATGGCAGTTTGTTGTTGTTTTCCTCCTCTTTAGTGGAATTTTATGCCAGTAAGGATATTGTTGATTGTCTTGAAAGTTTCCTCTAATTTGTTACATTTAGTGATGACAAAGGTATCATCCACGTAGCATCCATTACAGAAGCAATCATCCCAACATCCACAAACTAAGCTGTATTTGAACATTATTTCAACAAGCCATCACACACTGCAGCACAGAAGAACTATGCAGAGGAAAATCACCTATACAGTGTATTCAAAAAGAACAAATACCCAATGAACACAGTCCGCTGAATTCTCAGCAACAAACCCAAACAAGCAGACAAAACATGTCCAGAAACCCTAGCCACTCTCCCCTACATCAAGACATCTCGGAAATGACTGCCAGACTACTCAGACCCCTTGGTATCACAGTAGCCCACAAACCCATCAACACACTAAAATAGCAGCTAATGAACTTGAAAGACCCTAAACAGACAACAAGCAAAACTAATGTCATTTACAAAATACTGTACAAGAACTGTAACAAACATTACATTGGACAAACAGGCAGAAAACCCGCCACCTGGATACATGAGCATCAACTTTTCACAAAACGACATGACCCTCTTTCACTAGTATCCTTACATTCGGATTAGGAAGGACACCACTTCAACTGGGACAATCCATTCATCCAAGGACAAGCCAAACAAAGACACACACAAGAATTCCTAGAAACATGGCATTCCAACCAGAACTGTATCAGCAAAACACATTGACTTGGATCCCATTTACCAGTCTCCGAGAAAAAGAACAGGAAATGACTTCACCACAGGAAATAACATCACCGCAGGAAATTACATCACCAACTCAAAGATACCCAAACACATAAATAGAAAGCGGGCCTTATCACCAGTGCTTCATCCAGAGTCTCACTGATGATGTTACCTAGTATGGTGATGAAATGTCTGAAAATGAACCTTCCAGCTCAGTGAGCAAACCTATATCCAGAACCTCAAATTGAGTTGCAAGTCTTCTCAAAACTCGCAAAAAGCTAATGCATTGAAAAAGGAAAGAAATTGCACTTACACAGCACCTTACATGACCACAGGATATCTCAAAGCAAATCAAATGAAGGACCTTTGAAGTATAAAATCGCCTTTGAATTGAATTGAATTGAATTTATTGTCATGTGTACCGAGGCACAGTGAAAAGCTTTGTCTTGCAAGCAATACAGGCAGATCACAGAGTTAAGTAGCATAGATATTTAATTAATGGGTAAACAGCAGCAAAAACAAAAACGCAGGTACAGGCAAATGTTAAGAGTTTGTGAGTCCACTCAGTATTCTAACAACAGTAGGGTAGATACTGTTGCAAAACTGGCTTGTGCATGTGTTAAGGCTTCTGTACCTTCTCCCCGATGGTCGAAGTTGTAGAAAAACATTGCCAGGGTGGGATGGATCTTTGAGAATGCTGGTGGCCTTTCCTTGACAGTGGGCCTGATAGACGGATTCTATAGATGGGAGGTTGGCCTTTGTGATTATCTAGGCCGAGTTCACCACTCTCTGTAACCGTCTCTGATCTTGAATGGTACAGTTGTCATATCAGGTAGGGATACATCCAGACAGAAAGCTCTCGATGGCGCACATAAAAGCTTGGCAAGGGTATTCACCGTCATGCCAAATTTTCTCAGCTGCCTGAGGAAGAGGCAACATTGTTGGCCCTTTATAACCAGTGCACCCACATGAAGAGTCCAAGAAAGCTTGTTGTGGATGACCACTCCCAGGAGCTTGACACTCGCCACTCATTCCATCACTGTGCTATTAATGTGTGTGTGGTGGGGGTGGGGGGGTGGGATGGCATGAGTAACATCCTGCCAAAAGTCAATAATGGGTTCCTTGGTTTTGCTGGCATTGAAAACTAGGTTGTTCTCAGTGCACCATTTTTCCAGGTCTTCCACCTTCCATCAGTAGTCTGTTTCATCGCCATCTGAGATTCAACCGACTATGGTGGTGTCATCAAAGAACTTGTAAATGGCATTAACCAAAGACATGTTCTCTCAGTATAGAGAGAGTGATAACTGAGGATGGTTTAATATGTGGGTCAACTCACCTCAGTGAGGAGAGAAGTTGAAAAGGAAAGTATTTTATGGTAACCTCAGCCAATGCAGGAATTGAATCCACACTATTGATATCACTCTGCTTTGCAAACCAAATAACTGGCCCTAACTAGCTTGCTTGGTAACTGAAGGGTTGGTTCACTTGGATGGATGGTTTGCGATGCCAACTGCATGGGTTCAATTCTGAGATCTTTCGTATTCACAACCCTGGAGTGAGACTTGAAACCTCAACTTTCTGATTCGGTCAAGGTGAATGTCTGATGGAGATATGACTAAGGCTGTTGACATTTGGCTGGGACCATTCACTGCTTGCTTTCAACTGAGCACTGAATAAACTTGCTTTGCTTATTTTCCTTGGATTTCTTTTTCACTTTATCTTCCACAGTTATTTGCAATATTCCTCCTCCACATCTGCCTACACAAATCTCCATTGTCGAAAAGGTTACCTTACGCCCCCAACAAAACACCCACTTGCATCATGGGTAGGAGTTGCATCACTGTCATTCAGTCAGTAACGTTAACTCTAGACTCATGCTTCTGTCTGCGTTTACATTTGGAGTTGGTAAATAATTTAAACATCACTGCTTTTTCCTGAAAATGCACATGCCACCAGCAAATCCCCATTTCTAATCTCTTCCAAAGTAAAACCCTCTGAGATCACTGTACCCCTTCAATATTAACCTCTCACACATCATCAATGTTAATTGCTCCATCATGGGCAGATGAGCTTTCCCTCCCCAAAGACCTAAGCTCTGCAACTAAACCTTTTTGCCTTCCTCCCACACTTAACTCCTTTAAGGTACTTTTAAAACCTACTTCTTTACACATCCATTTGGATCTGTCCCAATACTTTTTTGATGCCAAATATTGCTTGAGAGTGCTCCTATGGATTGCCTTAGGACATGTTACAATGTTAAAGTGCTCCATAAATACAAGCAGTTGCTGTTGCTGTTGGAGCAAGGAGTTGATTGTGCCAGCGATAGCCCTGAAACTTTGAGATGTGGTTAGAGTGAAGAGTCGTGCGAATGGGAGCACACATGATAGAATGGGGGTTCAGAGGTCAGTGCATCAGACGTGGCATCTGTGGTAGGGTGATTTAAATCTGTTGAGTCTACTTCTACACCTGTTCCACAGCTAGTATCTCATCAAATGAGACACTATGACCCAGACCCAAGAAAAATTCCAGTTTCACGGTGAATTTGAATATGTGAAAACTCACAATGGTGGATTCCTTTATTTTCACTTTTAATTTCTGCCCTGAAGATAAAAAGAACAAAGAAAATTTACAGCCCAGGAACGGGACCCTCCAAGCCTGAGCCGATCCAAATCTACTGTCTAAACCTGTCGGTCAATTCCTAAGGATTTGTATTCCTCTGTTCCCCACCTACTCACGCATCTGTCCAGATGCACCTTAAATGAATCTACCGTGCCTGCCTCTACCACCTCTGCTGGCAACGCATTCCAGGCATCGACCACCCTCTGTGTGAAGTACTTGCCACGTGTATCCCCCTTAAACCTTAGTGAAAAAAAATCTAACCTACTCAACCTCTCTTCATAGCTAGCACCTTCCATACCTCATAAACCTTCTCTGTACCCTCTCCTGAGCATCCACATCCTTTTGGTAATGTGGCGACCAGAACTGTACACAGTATTCTAAATGTGGCCGAACCAATGTCTTGTACAATTTTAACATCACCTGCCAGCTCTTTTACTCAATACCCCATCCAATGAAGGCAAGCATACTATATGCCTTCTTGATCACTCTATCCACCTGTGCAGCCACCTTCAGGGTACAATGGACCTGCACTCCCAGCTCTCTCTGTCCATCAACTTTTCCCAAGGCTCTTCCATTCATTGTATAATTCGCTCTAGAATTAGACTTGCCTAAATGCATCACCTCACATTTTTCTAGATTGAAAACCATCTGCCACTTTTCCGTCCAACTCTCCAGTCTATCTCCTGTATTCTCTGACAGTCCTTTATGCTTTCTGCTACTCCACCAATCTTCGTGTCATCTGCAAACTTACTGATCATGCCAACACTGCCCTCTTCCAGATCATTTATGTGGACCAATGCAGGGAGAGAGGAACATACAACATGGAAGATTACAGCACAACACAGGCCCTTTCACCCTCGATGTTGTGCCAACCTGTGAAAACAATCTGAAGCCTATCTAACCTACACTATTCCATTATCATCCATATGTTTATCCAATGACCATTTAAATGTCTTTAATGTTGGTGAGTCTACTCCTGTTGCAGGCAGGGCGTTCCATGTCCTGACTACTCTCTGAGTAAAGAACCTACCTCTGACATTGGCCCTATATCTATTACCCCTCAATTTAAAGTTATGTCCCCTTATGCTAGCCATCACCATCTGAGGAAAAAGGCTCTCACGGTCCAACCTATCCTCTGATCATCTTGTATGTCTCTATTAACTCACCTCTTAACCTCCTTCTCTCTAATGAAAACAGCCTCAAGTCCCTCAGCATTTCCTCATAAGACCTTCCCTCCATACCAGGCAACATCCTGGTAAATCTTCTCTACACCCTTTCCAATGCTTCCACATCCTTACTAAAACACAATGACCAGAACTGTACACAATCCTCCAAGTGCGGCCACACCAGAATATTAACCAGCTGCAAAATGGCCTCATGGCTCCAAAAGCATGGGTGGCAAGCTTCAGGGATCTATGTACATGGACACCGAGATCTCTCTGCTCATCTACATTACCAACAATCTTATCATTAGCCCAGTACACTATATTCCTGTTACATCTTCCAAAATGAATCACTTCACATTTTTCTGCATTAAGCTCCATTTGCTACCTCTCAGCCCAGCTCTGCAGCTTATCTATTTTCCCCTGTAACCTGCAACATCCTTCCGCACTGTTCACAACTTCATCGACTTGAGTGTCATCTGTAAATTTACTAATCCATCCTTCTACGTCCTCATCCAGATCATTACAGGTCATCCAGATCCGTAGGTTTGCAGATGACACCAGAATTGGAGGTGTAGTGGACAGCGAAGAAGGATACCTCGGATTACAACGGGGTCTTGATCAGATGGGCCAGTGGGCTGAAGAGTGGCAGATGGAGTTTAATTTAGATAAATGCAAGATGCAGTATTTTGGGGAACCTAATCTTAGCAGGGTGCATACACTTAATGTTAAGGTCCTAGGGAAGGTTGCTGAACAAAGAGACCTTGGAGTGCAGATTCATAGCTCCTTGTAGATGGGATAGTGAAGAAGGTGTTTGGTATGCTTTCTTTTATTGGTCAGAGCATTGAGTACAGGAGTTAGGAGGTCATGTTGTGGCTGTACAGGACATTGGTTTGGCCACTTTTGGAATATTGCATGCAATTGTGGTCTCTTTCCTATTGGAAGGATATTGTGAAACATGAAACGGTTCAGAAAAGATTTACAAGGACGTTGCCAGGGTTGGAGGAATTGAGCTACAGGAAGAGGTTGAATAGGCTGTAGCTGTTTTCCCTGGAGCATCGGAGGCTGAGGGGAATGGATAGGGGGAATAGACAAGGTCTTTTTCCCTGGGTGGGTGAGTCCAGAACTAGAGGGCAGAGGTTTAGGGTGAGAGGGGAAAGATATAAAAGGGACCTCAGGGGCAACTTTTTCACGTAGAGGGTGGTACGTATATGGAATGAGTTGCCAGAGGAAGTGGTGGAGGCTAGTACAATTACAACATTTAAAAGGCATCTGGATGAGTATATGAATAGGAAGGGTTTGGAGGGATATGGGCTGGCTGCTGACAGCTGGGACTAGATTGGGTTGGGATGCTTGGTCGGCATGGACGGGTTGGACGTGTTGGACCAAAGGGTCTGTTTCCGTGCTGTACATCTCTATGATTCTATGACTATCTTTATAAAAATGACAAACAGCAGTGGCCCCAAAATAGACCTTGAGGTACACCACTAGAAACTGAACTCCAGGATGAACATTTCCCATCAACCACCACCCTCTGTCTTCTTACAGCTAGCCAATTTCTGATCCAAACCACTGTATCACCCTCATTCCCATGCCTCCGTATTTTCTGCCTATAGCCCACCGTGGGAACCTTATCAAACACTTTACTGAAATCCATATACACCACGGCAACTGCTTTATCCTCATTCACCTGTTTGGTCACCTTCTCAAAGAACTCAATAAGGTTTCTTAGGCACGACCTACTCGTCACAAAACCGTGTTGACTATCGTTAATCAACTTATTCCTTTCTAGATGATTATAAATCCTAACTCTTATAATCCTTTCCAAACCTTTGCCCACACCAGGAGGCTCACTGGTCTATAATTACCAGGGTTTTCTTTACTCCCATTCTTGAACAAGGGGACAACATTTGCTATCCTCTAGTCTTCTGGCACTATTCCTGGAGACAATGATGACATGAAGATTAAAGCCAAAGGCTCTGCAATCTCCTCCCAAGCTTCCCAGAAGATCCTAGGATAAATCCCATCTGGTCCTGGAGACGTATGTATTTTCACATTTTCCAAAATTGCTAACATCTCCTCCTTATAAACTTAAATTACATCTAGTCTAATAGTCTGTACCTCAGTATTCTTCTCGACAACACTGTCTTTTCCGAGTGTGAATACTGATGAAAAATATTCATTTAGCACCTCTCCTACCTCTACGGACTCCACGCACAACATCCCACTACTGTCCTTGACTGACCCTACTCTTACTCTAGTCATTCTTTTATTACTGACATACTATAGAAAGCTTTAGGGTTTTCCTTGATCCTACCTGCCAAAGACGTCTCATGTCCCCTCCTGGGTCTTCTTAGCTCTCTCTTTAGGTCCTTCCTGGCTAACTTGTAACTCTTAAGCACCCTAGTTTTGCCTTCATGTTTCATCTTTGCGTAAGCCTCCTTCTTCCTCGCGACAAGAAATTCAACTTCTTTCATATACTGTGGTTCCATCCCTCGATTGACCACTTCCTCCCTGTCTGACCGGTACATACTTCTCAAGGACACACAGTAGCTGTTCCTTGAACAAGCTCCACATTTCAATTGTTCCCATCCCCTGCAGTTTCCTTCCTCGTTCTATGCATCCTAAATCTTGCCTAATCGCATCAGAATTGCCTTTCCCCCAGCTATGCGTCTTACCCTGCGGTGTATACCTATCCAATTCCATCACTAAAGTTTTCCTCAGATGTGCAGATTAGGTGGATTGGCCATGGGACATTGCCTGGTAGTGTCCAGGGATGTACAGGTTAGGTGGTGTGGCCATGGAAAATTGCCCATAGTGTCCAGGGATATGCAGGTTAAGTGAATTGGTGATGGGAAATTGCCCATAGTTGGGAATGGGGTGCTGGAAAAGCACAACAGTTCAGGCAGCATCCGAGGAGTAGGAGAATCGGCGTTTCGGGCAAATGCCCTTCATCAGGAATGAGGCTGCCTGACCTGCTGTGCTTTTCCAGCACCCCACCTTCGACTCTGATCTCCAGCATATGCAATCCTCACTTTCTTCAAATTGCCCATAGTGCGTTGTGTTGTGCAGATTAGGTGGATTAACCAAGCTAAATTGCCCATAGTGCCCAATGATGTGTAGGTTAGGTGGATTGGCCAAGCTAAATTGTCCATAGTGCCCAATGATGTGTACGTTAGGTGGATTGGCCAAGATAAATTGCCCATAGTGCCCAATGATGTGCAGGTTAGGTGGATTGGCCAAGATAAATTGCCCATAGTGCCCATTGATGTGCAGGTTAGAAGGATTGGCCAAGCTAAACTTTCCATAGTGTCCAGGGTCACAAAGCTGGTCCTTGTTTCTAAAAGCTGTTCCTTTTCTCACGGATACCGTGTCAGACATGTCAGAAACAGGCCAGGCTCCAAATCAGCTGGGTTTGGTACACAGATGAAAGGGTATTGGAGACCTTTTTGTTTATACGCAAACAGATGAGACTTTAGGCCAAAGCTTTTATGCTTTTATTAGTAACCTGTTTCAGTCAAGGGGGCGTGGCCAGCTCTCTAGCTGAGCAGTTCAGTTCAGAACAAGTTAGGGCGTTCAGCAGTGGGCTGTGTGGAAACAGGCTGCTAGACGCTCTCTCCTTCTGCCTTTCAAACTTCGACCTGTAAGCATTTGTTTCATCTTTACTGTGTTTAAGGGGTTTGCTTATTGGGACTGTTGTGTATATTCGGAACAGCATAATTAAATCTAGTTTGGATAGACTGAGTCATGTAAGGGTTCTTTATTCTGTTCTTTGTGTTTCATTGTTTAATTCTGTGAATAAATTGTTGTTTGTTTTAAAACCTGGTAACCTAGCTAGGACAGAGTGAGGACTGCAGATGCTGGAGATCAGAGTTGAAAATATATTGCTGGAAAAGCACAGCATCCAAGGAGCAGAAGAATCGACGTTTCGGGCCTGAGCCCTTCTTCAGGAATCTAGTTAACCTAGCTAACTTACTCTGGGTAATGTTCGCTGTACACTTACTGAAACAAATTGCAAAGTTATGGCCTGGGCTGCCTGCTTAAGAATGTTTTGAGTGGTCTGGACTCGTCCATACCACCAGTGATGTGCAGGCTAGGTGGGTTAGCCATGGGAAATGTGTGGTCATAGGGTAGGTGTATGGGTCTGGGTGAGATGCCCTTCGGCAGTTTGGTGTGGACTTGATGGGTCAAATGGCCTGCTTCTGAAAAAGGGATTAATTTGCTAGTCTTTCTTTCTTTTTTTATTCATTTTCTTTTTTTTTAAAGCCATTTGCAGTGATTTGGCTGCATCAGCACAGCAGCAAGAGCAGGGTGTGCGCAGAATGGTACCAGCCACCAAGCAGTTGGAGGTAGAGGAGGAGTCCGAGGCCAACCCGAGCTCCTCTTGGTGATTGGAGGCAGCAAAAGCAGGCCTCCTGGCCACCCTAGTGATTGAGTGCATCATCCTCAGCAGGCAGCAACTCTATGCAGCAATCCGAGGCAACATCATCAGCGGCAACCAGAACATGCCTCTTCCTGGTGACCAATGCAAGACATGCAGGCTGACCTAGGCTCCAGGCCACAATTAGATCCGTGTGCCTGAATCAATGTTGGAGCATTCCAAACACCTTTATCAAGACAAGACTTTAAGATCTAGCTTCCTAAACAAAAAATTCCGTTGCTTTTTGTAAAAATCCTGGATGTTTTCTTACCTTTTGGCTTCCTAAAAAAATCTGCTGTTCCTTTCTTAAAATTCAACACATTTTCTTACCTTTTAGCTTTCTTAAAAAATATTCTGTTGTTCTTTTTTTAAGATTCCAGTTTTGTAACCAAGAGGGCACCAGGGACTGGCGATTTTAAACAGTTTTCACTGTACTTTTATTCCTGCACTTGAGTACGTGTGACCATAAAATCTAATCTTAACTCTACATATTGGTTCTAAGCAGTATCACATTGTTCTTGTTTACATGGCTGTTCAGCTCGAGCTAAACATCTACAAGTTTAAAATAAAGTCTGAGGGTTTTTTTTTTAATGAGTTTTACCTTTTTGACACGAAGCTCCAGCTTTATCCTTCCTGGATGCAGAAGATGTGGAATTGCTAGCAGTGAGACAAAATGGGAGATTGGTGATGCAGAAATGGGAGAAATCCTGCTTCCCTCCACTAACTACAACTTGCCTAATGATGTCTCCAAAGTGTTCCCACTTGCTGAGAGTGTTCCTTGAGTTGTTCCATATCCCATTCTTCTCTTTATTGTCACAATTTCTCTCTCCTCCTTCTCCCCTCCTTTCCCTCTGTATTTCTGCATCCCGTTCCACAAGAATGGGGAGCAGGTTATTTGGCCCCTTCAGCCAGCTTCACCATTCAATAAGATCATGGTTTTTCTCACTTACCTGTTTACCCTCCATAATCCTTGAGTCCCTCATTGGTTATTTCCTCCTTATGAGCTGAAAGTTATGTCATTGGTGGGAGAACCATCTACAATTCATTCAGTTGGGACTTATTCTAAATCAGCTCTTCTGCTGGGCATTTGTGCAATATTATCTCTTAAGCCTGCTGTTTGATTTGGTAAGATCATGGCTGATCTATATCATTATTCTATCTTTTCTCCATATACAATCAGAGTCATAAAGCTGTACAGCATGGAAACAGACCCTTCAGTCCAACTCATCCATGCCGACCATATATCCTAAATTAATCTAGTCCCATTACCCAGCATTTGGTCTATAGCTCTCCAAATACTTTATGTTCATGTACCATCCAGATGCGTTTTAATTGCAATTGTAATCAAACCTGCCTCCACTACTTCCTCTGGCAACTCTTTCCATACACACACCACTCTCTGCATGAACAATTTACCCCGTAGGTCCCTTTTAAATCTTTCCCCTCTCACTTTAAATTCGTGCCCTCTAGTTTTGGACTCCCCTACCCTGGGGAAAAGACCTTGGCTTTTCACCCTGTCCATGTCCCTCATGATTTTATAAACATCCTCAGCCTATGATGCTCCAGGGAAAACAGCCCCAGCCTATTCAGCCTCTCTCTATAGCTCAAACCCTCCAACCCTGGCAACATCCTTGTAACTCTTTCAAGTTTCACAACAAGCTTCCTAGAGCAGGGAGACCAGAATTGAATGCAGTATTCCAAAAGTGGCCTAATCAAATACCTGTGGTTAGTAATGGTCTTAAATGTAGAAAGCTGGATTGAGTTAACATTTACTACTTTATGTCAGAGAGGATGCCATAATGCTTTGCATAAAGAAGTGCTTCCTAACTCCTCTCCTCAGTGCCTTAACCTTAAGATTTTTGTTGTAGATTTTCTCACACACTTGACCCCAACAATTAATTTCAAAACCAATCACCCCTTTTAACTTCGGGGTTGTTATGTGTTTGGTATCTTATTCTGTTTTCCCATCCAAAATGTTTCAAACAGATAGTGCAGAGCATGCATCTATAAGCTGCTATATATAGTTGGTAATGGTTCATTTGCTGTAATGCTTGTGATTCTGTATTTGTCATGTTTCTTCTCATTAAGTTCAGTTTGCAGATGAAATTGTTCTGTTTCAAAAAGACACATGGGAAGATGTTAACTCTGTCCTGACTTGGATACATTTTGAGATCCTCACAACTTGGAAATCTCTTGGCAGTTCCAACAACGTCATTGAGTCAGAATCCCTGATGTACATACCTGACAACTGGACTGTGACAGTTCAAGAAGGGAACCTATCATCACCTTCTTGAGAGCAATTAGTCATAGAAAATCAATGTTGGTCATGCCTGCAAAGCCTGCTTTCTGAGAAAACATGTAAAGAAATGATCATGACCCGATATATATCCTTGAGTGCTGAAAGTTGAGATTGATAATCTGTAGGGGAATCAAGGGTTATGGAGAAAACACAGGAATGCTGTCATGAGGAATGTCGGATCAGCCATCATCCCATTAAATAATGGAGCAGGCTCAAGGGGCTGAATGGCCTACTCCTGTTTTTTATGGTCTCTTGCTCTTATGGTTAATTTGAATGGAAAGTGCTATTAAACACATCACAGGAGACCTTCAAGATTTCACATCAATCTTGAACTACCTGAGCACGTGAAACCTGAATTGAAGTTGACACAAAAAGATAGGTCATTTCCAAAAGGTTAAAGTGAGTGATTGACTTCATGCAAAAATAAGGGAGAAAAGTATTGTCTTTACAGAGTGAATTATTACAATCTAGAATTCACTGTGTGATGAAATCCTCAAAATATGTTCATTTTTTTCTGTACTGAAGAAGCCTGTATTCTCTGTGAAATGTGACATGGAAAGCACACACCTTTACTTCCATATTCCAGTCCTCTCAGCCTACCCTCCTGTTCCCTTTTCTCAGCGTGACCTGATTAGTTTCCTTTTGAAAGTGTCTAAGCTATTTTGCCTCAATCACTTCCTGTAATGGCAAATTCCACACGAACCATTCTTAGATAATTCCCGTTAGTTATGACCTTGCTTTTTTGACCCCTTTGTTTTGAATTCTTCCACAGGTGGAAGCATTCTGTCCATAGCTACATTGTCCAATATACTTATCACTTCAAAAATCTCTGCAGGGACTACTTTAAAGAGTACCAGCCTGCTCAATCATTCATGATAGCTTTGATCACTCAGTTTCTAACTTTGAAAATCTTTTCTCCTGTATTTTTATGTACTTATAACATTTTAATGCATAACTGATCCACATTACATCTTATCGGTGTTATGCTTCCCTCACAAATCTAATTCGTAAAACACCATCTTGACCATCACTAAAATCACTGAATTCCCATGTAAGGCTATTCAGCTTGCTATACACTGTCCTCCCTGACAGCTTGACCTTTACCCTCTAACATTGAAATGAATTGATCTTATTTTATGATGACGTGCTAACTTCTTCAAAGACCCCTCCCACCCCAATGATGCTCTCTTCCAACCTCTTCCGTCAGGGAGAAGATACAGAAGCTTGAACACACGCACCAACAGGTTCAAGAGCAGCTTCTTCCCTGCTGTTATTAGACTGCTGAATGGACCTCTCTAACTTCAAATAATGTTGATCTTGTTTTGTGCACCTTCTGTGCAGCCATAACCTTATATGCCTCGCTCTGTCTAACCTCCCCGTGTTCTGTAATGTCCTTGTTTGCTATGATCTGCCTGTACTACTCACAAAACAAAACTTTTCACTGTACTGAAGTACATGTCACTACAATAAATCAAGTCAAAATCAAATCAAATCCTGTAACACCTCGCCCCTTTAATCACTTGAACATTCATTCTCTTTTTTTTTAAAGCATCAATTTCAATCTTATAACACTTATGTTATAATCAGGTGAGGAGAAGTGAAATGTCTCCCCACTTTTTCTGCTTAGGTGTCCACAACAGGATTTCTAATCAAAGGGCATACTTGCCAATTCAGTAACTATTTAACTGTTCATATGCTGCCACTGTAAACAATGCAAATAGACCTTAATTTCTTTTAAAAGAAGATAGAATCTATTGTACTTGATCCAGTATAAGTTAAATAGTATGAGCAATCCAATGTTTACATGCAATCAGGATCAGATTAAATGTCTAATGTTAAATGCCTAATGTTAAAGTCTAAGAGAGATTAAAGTTATCCAGATTTCATAGGCTGATAATGTGGGTGGATTCAGGCTCAGCAGGCGACAGTATCTCACGATTCAACATTGAAACATTTTAAAGTTATTGACAGTCCTTTGATACTTCCTTCTGAAAATTGTAGCTGTCAGGTTGATCCCTTTGAGAATCTCTGCCCGTGTCATGTGGCTAATCAAACAACAGACAGAGTCATTCATTCATAGAGATGTACAGCATGGAAACAGACCCTACAGTCCAACTCATCCATGCCGACCAGATATCCCAACGTAATCTACTTCCACCTGCCAGTACTTGGCCCATATCCCTCTAAACCCTTCCTATTCATATACCCATCCAGATGCTTTTTAAATGCTGCAATTGTACCAGCCTCCAACACTTCCTTTGGCAGTTCATTCCACACACACACCAACTTCTGTGTGAAAACATTGCCCCTTAGGTTCCTTTTATATCTTCCCCTCTCACCCAAAACTTATGCCCTCTAGTTCTGGACCCCCCCACCCCAGGGAAAAGACTTTGTCTATTTATCCTATCCATGCCCCTCACGATTTTATAAACCTCTTTTATATCAAGCCTCTGATGCTCCAGGGAAAACAGCCCCAGCCTATTCAGCCTCTCCCTATAGCTCAAACCCTCCGACCCTGGCAACATCCTTGTGAATCTTTTCTGAATCCTTTCAGGTTTCACTACATCCTTCCAATAAACTTGTATGTTGAACGGGCAGAGAGATGGAGACCTACACGGGGGTCTTGTCACTTCAGCATCCTTACTGCTTCCGTATGATCCAGAGAAAAGTTTCCAATAACTCAAAATAAAAGTCATTGGTCTGGCACATGATCCACTCTGAGCAATTGTCTAGTGATCCAAACATTGTCATTACTGATAGATTCAAAATGCATTATTTCAACTTGATTATCTTGCGGCTGGGTGAATTTGTCCCTCAGTGAGAGTTCTTTGTCTGAAATGATTATGTCTAATGCATGTTGCCATCCAATTGAGTCGAGATGGCTTCAACTGGCTCACGAGATGTGGCTCATTCATATACTTCATTCCATTTCTACCTAATTGAGCTTTATAAGATACTAAAGGGGATTTACAAAGTAGAGATAGAAAGGATGTTTCCTCATATGGGGCAATTTAGAACAAGAGACCATGGTCTTAGGATATGGGATAGCAGAATTAAAATAGAGACGAGGATAAATTTCTTCTCTCAAGGGATCATTAATCTGTTGAGTGAATGCTGCAACATTGAGTAAATTTAAGGTGAAGATGGACAGAATTTTAATTTGTAATGGTTGAAGGGATATACAGAGCGGGTGGGGAACTGGCGTTGAGGCTGAGATGAGATCAGCCAGGATCGTATCAAATGGAATTATCTACTCCTCTCCTTGTTCTTATGATCACAGATGGATTCCTTTCCAATCTGTCATGAAGAGACCATGGTCTTAGGATATGGGATAGCAGAATTAAAATAGAGACGAGGATAAATTTCTTCTCTCAAGGGATCATTAACCTGTTGAGTGAATGCTGCAACATTGAGTAAATTTAAGGAGAAGATGGACAGAATTTTAATTTGTAATGGTTGAAGGGATATACAGAGCGGGTGGGGAACTGGAGTTGAGGCTGAGATGAGATCAGCCAGGATCGTATCAAATGGAATTATCTACTCTCCTTGTTCTTATGATCACAGATGGATTCCTTTCCAATCTGTCATGTATAGTGATGCAAATATTCAGACATCTTAGAAACTGCTGGTTCAAATTACTGCAATGTTGTCTCAGTATTTTTAAATTTCACTCAGGGTATTCAGCCAGTAAACACGCGAAGCTGTTTTCAATCTAAAGTTAACTTCATAAGCCACTCCCTGTCTGCACAGTGGTAGCCAGTGCAAGTCCATCTAATTTTAAGTTATAGCTTGTGACCTCAAGCCTACTGAAACTGCATTTTGACCTTTTTTCAACTGATCTGCACATTTTCACTTTGGTGCATGTGCTTTCAACAATCTTACCTTGGCATTTCAGAATATTCTTTCTAAATCCTTTTCTCTTGATATAGCTCTCTCCACCTTTCAAAACCTTGCAACAAAAAAGCCAAGACATTCACAAGAACAACTGCTGAAATGAGAGACTGCAGTTTCATGGATAGATTTTAAAATAAAGTATATATCATTTCTTGGCCAATTGATGCCTCTGACTGGGCCAGTGTTTATCACACAATCTAATTGACCTTGAGAAGGTGGTGGTGAGCTGCCTTCCTGAACCCTATAGTCCTTATGGAGATGCTAAGGGTTATTCACCTGCACACAGAGAAGACTTAGAGGTGATTCAGTAGTGATGTGTGAATTCAAGACGATCTGGATAGAATAAATAAGATTTAACTATTTTCAAGAGCTGATAAGCAAAGGGAACAGGTTTAAGATGATTGGCTGGAGTACAGAGACATCAGTAAAAGTAAAAACTCAATCAAGTTTGTGGGCATGATCATTTTAACATTACAGCCAGGTCTTTCAGATATCAAATCAGAAAGATTGTCTTCATAAAACTTGCGTTAGAAATCTTGAACTTTCTCCCACAAAGTTTGTGGATGTGGGAGATCATTGAAAATGCATGAAAGAATGAGATCAATAGATTTTATCAGAAAAGGGCATCAAGGGTGATTGAACCATGGCAGGTAAATAGAGTTGAGATACGGAAGACATTTGTTCTGACTGAGTGGTGGGTGGAATTAATGGCTTGTTCATATGTATTCAGTCTTGCACTTCTCTGCCCTGAGGTGTTTAAGAACAGGAATAATTTGGAGCCACAGTAAACGTGGAGCCTGCTCTACCATTTAATCTGATCTCAGTTGATCTGACCTTGGCCTCAAAACCAAATCCTTACCCTCTCCTCATGGGTTGGATGGATTTTAAAAACACTGCTTGATAGGCTGTTGAATACAAATCCAATGGCAATCTTCAAAAGGGAAGGAGAAAAGAATTGCAGGATTTCGAGAAAAGACCTCGGAAGACAGACAAACCCATTTGTTCTTCAAATGACCAAAATCAAACTAAATGAATAGAATGGTGTCCTTCTGTATTGTACTATTTTCAAATTTTATGCTATATTTGAATATTGCCTATTTCTTCACTTTAGCCCCCTCAAAACTCCTACACGGTAAAATGATTGAAAACTTGAGTAGAAAGAACAAACAGAGTCCTACTTCCTTTGGTGGCAGGAACAGAGAGCATAGAGTCATACAGCACGGAAACAGACCTTTCAGTCCAACTCATCCATGCCAATCAGGTTTTCCGAAATAAGCTAGTCCCATTTGCTTGTGTTTGGCCCATATCGCCTGAATGTTTCCCATCTACGTACCTGCCAAAATGTCTTTTAGATGCTGTAATTGTACCTGCCTCTAACACTTCCTCTGGCAGTTCATTCCATACATGAACCACCCTCTGTGTGAAAATGTTATCCCTCAGGTCCCTTTTAAATCTTTCCCCTCTCACCTTAGTCTATGCCTTCTAATTTTGGATTCCCCAACTCTGATAAAAGACCTTGGCTATTCACTTTATTTATCCCTCTCATATTTTTATAAACCTCAATGAGGTCATCCCTCAACTTCAGATATTCCAGGGAAAAAAATGTCCCAGCCTATTCAGCCTCTCCTTATAACTCAAACCCTCCAGTCCCAGTGGCATCCTTGTAAATCTTTTCTGTAACCTTTCCAGTTTAATAGCATCTTTTCTTTGGCAGGGTGACCAGAATTATACGCAGTACTCTAAAAGTGGCCTCACCAATGTCCTGTACAGCCGCTATATGATGTCTCAATTCCTATACTCAACGTTCTGATCAAAGAGCAAGTGTGCAAAATGCCTTCTTCACCATCCTGTCTATCTGTGACATCACTTTCAAGGAACAATGGGCATGAATCCTTTGGGTTCCTCTGTTTGACAACACTTTCCAGGGCCTACAATTAACTGTGTAAGTCCTGCCCTGGTTTGTCTTACTAAAATACAACACCTCACATTTATCTAAATTAAAGTCCATCTCTCACTTCCTCATCCCATCAGCCCAGCTAATCAAGATCCTGTTGTACTGTTAGACAACCTTTTTCACGTGTTCACTATACCACTAATTTTGGTGCCACCCACAAACTTACTATTCATGGTTCCTATATTCTCATCCAAATTGTTGATATAAATGACCAACAAAAGCAGACTCAGCACCAATCCTTGCAGTTCACCACTGGTCACAGTTCGCCAATCCAATTAAAAACCCGTTACTGTCACATTGTCTCCTAAATTCAAGCCAATTTTGTATCCAGTTGGCTAGATCCCCGGGATCCCATGTGATCTAACCTTACTAACCAGCCTAATGTGCAGAACCTTGTTGAAAGCCTTGCTAAAGTCCGTGCTGACAACACCTGCTCTCATTTATCCTCTTGGTCATGTCCTTAAGAAACTCAATCAACTTTGCGAGACATAATCATTTTAACATTACAGCCAGGTCTTTCAGATATCAAATCAGAAATGTTGTCTTCATAAAACTTGGGTTAGAAATCTTGAACTCACTCCCACAAAGTCTGTGGATGCGGGAGATCATTGAAAATGCATGAAAGAATTAGATCAATAGGTTTTATTAGAAAAGGGCATCAAGGGTGATGGAGCTATGGCAGGTAAATAGAGTTGAGATACAGAAGACATTTGTTCTGACTGAGTGGTGGGTGGAATTAATGGCTTGTTCATATGTATTCAGTCTTGTATTCCTCTGCCCTGAGGTGTTTAAGAACAGGAACAATTTGGAGCCACAGTAAACCATGAGCCTGCTCTGCCATTTAATCTGATCTCGGTTGATCTGACCTTGGCCTCAACTCCAAACTCTTACCTGCTCCCCATAACAATGAACTTCTCTGTAATTCAAAAACTTACCTTCCTCAACATTCAATATGTTCAGTGTCTCTGTCCGGAGCTATTTGGGATACAGAACTCCAAAGATTAATGAGTCTCTGAGAGAAGAAATTCCTCCTCAACTCTGTCTTAAATGTGTGACCCTTTGTACTGAAATGCGAGATAGGAGCAAAATTAGACCATTCGGCCCATCAAGTCTGCTCCACCATTCAATTAGGGCTGATATGTTGCTCAACCCATTTCTTCTGCCTTCTCTATGAACCCCCAGTCCCCTTACTAATCAGAAACGTATTTCATAGAATCCCTAACATGCGGAAGCAAGGCATTTGTCTCATCAAGTCTATAGGAACCTTCCAAAGAGCATCCTATCCAGATGCATCTCCACTCCCATCCCCATAACCCTATATTTTCCATTGCTAATTCATCAAATCTACACACTACTGGACACTATGGGCAATTTAGCATGGCCAATCCACCTAACCTGCACAATTTTCTGGACCGTGGGAGGAAACCAGAGCACCCGGACAAAGCCCACGCAGACACGGAGAGAACATGCAAACTCCATACAGACTGTCACCCAAGGGTGGAATCAAACTTGGTTCCCTGGTGTTAGGAGGCAGCAGTGCTAACCACTGAGTCACCGTGCTACCCTAACTTTATCTCTGTCGACGACTGTGTCCAATATGCTCAACCTTTCTTCATGAGGTAATCCCCATCATCCCAGAAATCAATCTGTTGAAAATGCTCTGAATTTCTGCATATGACCTTCATTAAAGAAGTCAAATTTGTACCGTTAGCCTGGTTACATGGATGCTCTACAAATTCTAAACTTGGATACTACAATCCCCCCTGTAATTAAGCCCAGCATTAATTTGCCTCTCAAATTACCAGATGTATTTGTATGCTGTTTGTTTTTGTGGTTCATATACAAAAGGACCTATATCCTTCTGTTTTGCAGCAGTCCAGAGTCTTGGCCTATTCCTATTCATCTGACGAAAATAGCTTGTTTTATATTGTCTCACGTTACACTTCATCTGCAAATTTTTTGTCCTAATTTATCTAACACTCTGACTTTTCAATTTCTTTCTTACTCATCTACTTTTATTTTAGCTACCTCTTCAATGGAGCTACATTATTCATCAAACCTGCCACTTGTATTTCTCCTGGACTTCTTTTGGATTTATTTGTAACTATCTAATGTTCATTTTTAACTCTCTTGTCCTACTTTGTCTTTGATACCAAAGCCTTTCATAATTTCAAGAACATCATTATGATTTTGTGGCTCCAATTGGCATCAGGAACTGTCCAGTTAATGTGAATAATGGACATGTTAGATACCTAATAGGAACCCCTCTGCGGTAGATCATGTTTCTTTTAACTCAGTGACCTTTCACTAAAAGTTGCAGTCTTTGATTTAACAATAAACTAAATGCAAATTTCACAACAACAGACATAAAGATAAAAAGGGTAAGACCCCTCTATTTGTTTATAACTCAGATTCTAAGATTTTAACACACATTAGAAATGACCCATAAGGAATCAATATTCCTTGCTATAGCTTCAAAATGTTATTATAATTTCAAGAAAAAGTACGCTTCTAACAAGACCCAGCCCAACTCACTTCCAAGAGAGACAGAACTTTCTTTTGTTTTAATACATTGATGGGCATGAAGTGATTACAATTTCAACTCATCTGTTAGAGTTACAGATAACTCTTTCTTAATTCTGATATGTTCCTGACTTAGTTTCTTTCTAATGCCATTACTACTGCCACAGCATCAATCCTCCTTTCTTTTCTTTTTTGGTGGAAATGAAACTTAACTTCACTTGTCTCCTACTGACTGTATCCCAATCCTCAGGTCTGGGATTAATAATAACTTCTATTCTAAGAAAAAGCAATTACTTTCATTTTTTTTAGGAATTCAGCTTAGCACATTAGCTCTGTCAAAAACTTTTCATTATTTTAGAGTTCAATACATATATTTTCTCTTGAGTGACTCCCAGCTCAGAATCACTCAATTTGGAAGGTTCTCTCTCTAAGCACTCTGGAAAGTTTGCTAGGAACTTTGAGTCACTTCCTCTCTATTGGAATTATGGATATTGTGGCTATTTCTGCAAAACCTAAAATCCTAAAACAAAAACAGAAATTACTGGAAAAGCTCAGCAGGTCTGGCAGCATCTGTGGACGGAAATAAAAGTTAATATTTCAGGTCCAGTGACCCTTCCCCAGTACTGTCAATCAGAATTGTCAAATCCTAAAACACAATCAAACTCACACATCCAAACCAGAACCCCAAGAATCCAATCTCACAGCAAACAATGCCAAAATATTCAGTTTTTTATTTCCTGAAAAAGAGAGAAAAGAGCCTGAGCTTTTCAAGACAGTTTTAACACCTCAGACCTGGTATCATCACTAGTATTTCCTAAGTGAAATGCCTTGGAAATCACAACAATGGATTTTTCATCATTGGTTATGAGCTGTGATTTCCCACAAAGCAATCTCTGACTGTCACGCCCTGGTGGTGTTGTTGGCTTGCCAAGCTAATCCCTTTCATTGGCAAAAAGACCAAACATGGCTAATGAAGCAAGGAATTACATTTTAAATTGAAATGCATATCTGAAAATTACAAATATAGGTGGCTGAACACTGACATCAGAAAAGGTTTATTTTAATAATTCAAGCATGTGAAAGTGAAGCTGCATAAATATAAATTGAGAATAAAGATTATTTTTGACTATCATTTTTGATTATTTCTCTCTCTACCACTAATGTTGTGTATCATTTACAACATGCACTGCAGAAATTCACCAAGACTCCCTGGACAGCACCTTCCAAACCCATGACCGCTAACATCTTGAAGGTCAAGGAGAACAGATAATTGGAAACAACAGAACCTGTAACTCCCTCCAAGTCACTTTCAATTCTGACTCAGGAATATATTGCCATTCCTTCCCTGTCACTGAGTCAAAATCCTGCACTTCTCTACCTATGGGCATTATAGATGTACCTATACCACGTAGACTGCAGTGGTTCAAGTTGGTAGCTCACCCTCACCTTCTCAAGAGCAACTAGGGGTGGGCAATAAAATGCAGGGTTAGCTAGTGATGCTCACAAATGTGTTAAAAAATAACAAATTGAGGCAGCATTTGGGTAAAATTGATATCACTCAACAGACAAATTCATGAAATGAACTTCTCTTTTCAAATGGGAAAAGAACATAAAGGAGAATTGACCTTTTCATCAATTAAATCTCATCTGCTTTCTTTAGACTGAATTGACCATTTTTGTAACAAGCTTGCTGGCAGATATAATAATGTGTATTACATAGAAATTAGGACTATAAAGTAAGTGGAAGCATATGGCACAAATTTCTAGATGTCATTCATTTAATCAGAGAACCTTACTATCCAGAAGAAGGCCATTTGATCCATTATATCTGTCACTTCTCACTGTAAAAACTACCCAGTCAGTTTTATTTCACCGGTGCTCTCCCAGTCAGCCTGAAAATGCATTTTACCAAAATTTAACCAATTTGCTTTAGAAAGTTGCTATTGAATCAGTGTCCACTATACTTTCAGTTTGTGATTCAGATCATATTAACCAGCTGGCTACATAAAAGCAAAATGTCATTTTATTGTCACTAATTATTCAGACATTGTCTTGGTGAACTTATGCCCAATGAGGTCTACCCTGTACACAGTTATCAGGATTTGGCAGTGTGGCTTCATCCTAAGGTGTGTCATCATGATGGTTGGATGATGTTTTGTCATGGATGCATGGGGTTCAATATGTTGAAAGTCACAGAATATATTCAAGAATAAACGGGCAGCACAGTGGCTCAGCTGTTAGCCCTGCTACTACACAGTGCCAGGGACCTGAATTCAATTTTACATTTGGGCGACAGTGTGTGTGGAATCTGCACATACTTGTGTCTGCATGGGCTTCCTCTGGATGCCCTGGTTTTCTCCCACAGTTCAAAGATGTGCAGGTTGGATGGATTGACTATTCAAAATTGACCAGAGTATCCAGGAATGTGCAGGCTAGGTGGATTAGCCATGGGAAATGCAGGGGTTTCTGAGTGGGGTGGGTAGCTCTGGGTGGGATGCTGTCCAGGGGGTGGTATGAAATCGGTGGTCCAAGTGATCTACTTCCATACTGTAGGGTTTCTGTGGATACACTTCCAGAGGGTGAAGATGTCAAAGGTATGGAGAAAGAGAATAAGAGCTGAGAGATGAGATAGAGGTTCAGTCATGATCATATTGAATAGCTGAGAAGTCTCGATGGTCTGATTAGTCTGTTCCTGTTCTTATTTTGCTACGTGTCTGTTGCTATGTTCCCCTCTGGTTCTTTTATCAATTATGCTAAAAACTGTGTTGTTTGTTTGTCGACTCACCCGCCAATTGAAACTTGATTTCTTTTCTGGAAACCCTCATAATTTCCTTGCACTTTTAGTGAATCAGTACAAACCTCCATTCAAGGGGGAAAGACCACAGCTTCTCTCATACCTCCACAAAGCAAAAATCTTCATTACCGAGCATCCAGCATGCTACAATATATGTACTGAAATGTTTCACACATGCAACATCCAAAACATTGGAATATAGATTAAAGTAGAAGCACATCCTTTTGCAGAGTGTCATTTATGGAGGCAAATATGGAAAGCAATCCCCTTGCTATTGTGAAATGAAGGAGTTATTTATATTTAGCAGTTTATTGTATTGCTTAAGAATCATCTCAAACACTTACACTAAAATGTATTTTTTGAAGTGTAGCCATTTCTTATGCATCAGGATTTTACAAACAACAAAATAAAATGAGTGACGGGCTAATCTGACAATTTAGTCAGTGCTTTGGCAGAAATGGGTATGAGCACAAGTCTGGAAATTTCAGACCAATTTTGACATTGAATGCCTTGAATTTATATCGCACCATGCAAGATTTTGGAAGCTTCCCAAACTGCAGTAAAACCAATACTGGGCTTTTCTTGCTTTAACTGTGGTAGGAAATATAGCAATCAAATTGTGCAGGGCCAAGGTTCTATGACTAGCAATGTCATAATGGCCAGATCATGCATGCTGGTGATGCTGCACCAGGATAAATATTGGGAGAAAGTGAGGACTGCAGATGCTGGAGATCAGAGCTGAAAAATGTGTTGCTGGAAAAGTGCAGCAGGTCAGGCAGCATCCAAGGAGCAGGAGAATCAACGTTTCAGGCATAAGCCCTTCTGAAGAAGGGCTTATGCCCGAAACGTCGATTCTCCTGCTCCTTGGATGCTGCCTGACCTGCTGCACTTTTCCAGCAACACATTTTTCAGGATAAATATTGGCCAAGAAATGGGAGATAAGTATATAGTTGCCTTGAAAATAACACATTGTAAAAAGGTTGGTAGAAATTGTGCTTAGCATGTCATTTAAAATACTTCTATGCCTCAGTACAGCATTGAAAATATCAACATAGATTTTGTGTTGAAATTCCTGGAATAGGATTTGAATGAACAAGCAACTGGCTAAAACTGCATAAAGTGAACAGTGAGATGGATAGCTGTTTTCTGCAGAGGACTGATTTGGCAGTACCTAGGCAATACCGAGCTGCTTATCCACTGATCAGATAATATATGGTTTACAATTAATCTAGTTAATAAAATGCTGAAGTCCATGTCAGAGTTCCCAAAAGAATATACTGAAATGGGTCACTCCAAACTGGGAGTCTAAATTAATTAAAGTTATCAAATTTCTAAATGAATATATCAAAATGTAAAGTCACCACAAAGCTGCTTTATTGTGGAGGTTTTACCTGAGGATCATCACCCCTCAGGTGAGGGGAGAGGTTGCAAAGGAGAGTCCTTCACGGTAACCTTGACCCACTATTGGTATCACAAGCCAGTTGCCCAAGACCAACTGGGACCTTGTACGAAATCTTTGTGTCCTCTTTAATCACAGGAGAGGTCTCAGAGGATTAGAGAACAGCTAAACTCGTTCCTTTGTCAACCGGGATATTCCAGGAAACTACAGCCTGGTGAGACTAGTGTCAGTGTAGGGAAATTATTGGAGAAGACTCTAAGGGATAGGATTGACTGATATTTGGATAGACAGCATGGTCATGTGCAAGGAAGGCCATGTCTCATAAACTTAATTGAGTTTTTTGAGGAGGTGGCAGATATAATTGAGGGCAGGGCAGTAGATGTTGTCTATATGGACTTTAGCACGGCCTTTGTCAAGTTTCCGCATGGTAGGTGACATCACAAGGGACCAATGTTGAGCTAATAGGATTATACAGAGCTTTCTCAGTCATAGACATAAAGGAGTAATAGTAGAAGGGTGTTTTTCAGACTGGTGATCTGTGACCAGTGGTGTTTCACGGGGATCAGTGCTGGGATCCCTGTTGTTTGTAATAAAAAGCAATGATTTGGAGGAAATTGTAGGTGGTCTGATTAGTAAGTTTGCAGCTGACACAAAGCACAGTGGCTTAATGGTTTGCACTGCTGCCTCACAGTGCCAGAGACCCAAGTTCGATTCTAGTCTCAGGCGACTGTGTAGAGTTTGCACATTCTCACCACATCTGCGTGCATATTATGGGAATTGGCCATACTAAATTGTCCATAGTATTCAGGGATGTGAAGGTTAGGTGCATTAGTTAGGGCAAAAATAGGGTAGGGGAATGGGTCTGGGTGGGTTACTCTTCAGAAGATCAGTGTGGACTTGTTGGGCCAAATAGCTTGTTTCCACACTGTAGGGATTCTATGATTCTAACTCTATGATTGGGTAGCTGTGGATAATGAGGAGATTGCCAGAGGACACAGCAGGATGTGGATAGACTAGAGACTTGGATGGAGAAATGCAAGTGGAGTTTAATCTGGAGAAATTTGATATGGAGAAAGTGAGGCCTGCAGATGCTGGAGATCAGAGCTGAAAAATGCATTGCTGGAAAAGCGCAGCAGGTCAGGCAGTGTCCAAGGGGCAGGAGAATCGACGTTTCGAGCATAAGTCCTTCTTCAGGATGCTGCCTGACCTGCTGTGCTTTTCCAGCAACTTCAGCAAAAATTTGATATGATACATTTTGGAAGATCTGATGCAGGAGGGAAGTATACAGTAAATGGCAGAACCTTTAGGTTCATCAGCATATAGAGGGATCTAAGCATACAGTACCCTAAAAGTGGCATCACAAGTGGATAAGGTGGTCAAGAAGGCATGCTTGCCTTCATCAGCTGGGTAACACAGTATAAAAACTGGCAAGTCATGTTGGGTCATGCACTTTAGTTGGGCCACATTTGTGATCAGTTGTGACAGTTCTGGTCACCACATTGCAAGAAGGATATGTGGAGGCTTTGGTCAGGGCACAGAAATGGTTTACCACAATGTTTCCTGGTTTGAAGGGTATTAACTGTAAGGAATAATTGGACAATCTTCATTTGTTTTCACTTGAATGTCACAGGATGAGGGGTAAACTGGTAGATGCTTCCAAAATTATGAGAGGCATAAATAGAATGGTTAGTTGGAGTCCTTGTCCGAGGGTAGAAATGTCAGTTACTAAGGAGCATTAGTTTCAGATAAAAAAAAGTAAGTTTAATGGAGCAGCAAAAACTGAAGTTGCTGGAAAAGCTCAGCAGGTCTGGCAGCATCTGTGAAGAGAAATCAAAGTTAACATTTCGGGTCTGGTGACCATTCTTCAAAATAAACCCGAAATGTTAACTCTGATTCCTTTTCACAGATGCTGCCAGACCTGCTGAGCTTTTCCAGCAAGTTTAGGTTTTGTACCTGCGGTTCTTTCGGCTTTTAGTAAGCTTAAAGGAGATGTGAGAGGCAGTTTTTTCACACAGACAGATGGGATGGGATCTTGAATGTGCTGCCAGGGAAGGTAGTGGAGGCAGACACAATGGCAGTATGTAAGAGGCATCTTGTTAGACACATGAACAGGCAGGGAATAGAGAGAGAGATATGGACCACATGGAGGCAAAGCTTTTAACTTTAGGAAGTGTAATAGCATAGTCTTGTGAACTAAAGGGCTTGTTCCTGTGTTGTTCTATTTTTTGTAGACTGCTAAATTTGAGGCCCCAGCACAGACCCTTCTGGTATACCACTCAGCATATCCCGCTAATCAGACAAGGACTGACTTATGCCTATGCTCTGTTATCCAGGCCAACGTATCAATGAGGAATTCCTGCATTGCGAGTGGCGTGGGCTTTGATAGGACTTCTCTTGGAAACATAATATGATATATTTTGCCAAGAAGATTGAGGAAAGGCAAAGGTACATAAGGATACAATTCTAAACTGGACAGGGGAATGGGTCTGGGTGGGTTGCTCTTCAGAGGGTCGGTGTGGACTTGTTGAGCCGATGGACCTGTTTCCACACTGTAAGTAAGCTAATCTAATCAGGAGCAGAAGGATAATGACAAAATGTATTTTTCTGTGATGAAGGTAAATATTAATTGAGGCACTGGGAGCAATGAAGATGGGATCCTTTCCGCCCCATGGCTGAACACTTTAACTCCCCCTCCCACTCCACCAAGGACATGCAGGTTCTTGGCCTCCTCCATCACCAGACAACTGACCACATGATGCCTGGAGGAAGAGCACCTCATCTTCCGCCTAGGAACCCTCAACCACACGGGATGAATGTAGATTTCTCCAGCTACCTCATTTCCCCTCCCCCCACCTTATCTCAGTCCCAACCCCTGGATTCAGCACCGCCCTCTTGCAAAACGTCGATTCTCCTGTTCCTTGGATGCTGCCTGGCCTGCTGTGTTTTTCCAGCACCACATTTTTCAACTCTGGTCTCCAGCATCTGCAGTCCTCACTTTCTCCTAGTCGATCCTTTACACATACCCTAAACAAGTTGTTAGAGAGTCGGTTTCACCTCTCATCTGAAAAGTAATGCTTCTGACAACCCCCTTTCACCATACTGAATTGGGGCTGTTTTCCCTGGAGCCTCAGGTTTATCAAATCATGAGGGGCATGGATAGGATAAATAGAGAAAGTCTTTTCCCTGGGATGTGGGAGTCTAGAACTAGAGGGCATAGGTTTAGGGTGAGAGGGTAAAAATATAAAAGGGACCTAAGGGGCGACATTTTCACACAGAGGATGGTGCATGTATGGAATGAGTTGCCAGAGGAAGTGGTGGAGAGTGGTACATTAACAGCATTTAAAAGGCATCTAGATGGGTACATGAATAGGAAGAGGGATATGTGCCAAGTGCTGGCAAATGGGACTAGATTAGGTTAGGATATCTGTTCGGCATGGACAAGTTGGACTGAAGGGTCTGTTTCCGTGCTGTACATCTCTATGACTCTCTGGTTCTAAGTCTTGGAGTGGAACTTGAACTCAGAACACTGTGATTTGGTGGAGATTGTGTTACCACTGAGCCATAGCTGACACAAATGGTCAATTGCCAAGCTTTCTACATTCTTCAGGGAAAAGTCCTGACTAATCTTCATTCATTGTTAAACATGTTCAAAGGCAAGGATGGTTAGTCATTCATTCACTGAGCTGCGCACTTACTAACATAATAGCAGCAACTGAACTATAGTTCATTAAATAAGCACTTTGGCATATCCTGCAGACATTGTACAAAGCTACATAACTACAAGCTTATACAGGAACATAGTCTCTTCCCCATCATATATCCAGTGGAAGTGAAAACCTAATGGACTGAGTATTACACTTGTTGAAAAAATGATGCCAAATGAAATAGTGATTTACCGTAAATAAAAGTCTGGCTCTTTGACAGGGATGAACTCAATCTCTTCCTGATCAGTCACAGGGCCACATAATTCATAAACGTTGATGGGTCTTGTGACATTGTGGTTGCTCAAGGAGGTCAAGATGAAAAGAGTTGAGTATCACAAAGAAATCTATCAAGATTGATGATCGGAAAATCTTATTTATTATTGATAACTGCTATGAAGATGTGCATTTATATGCTAGCACTGCTGTATATATGGGCAGCACACCGATATCCTAATGCTAAGAACAGGAGTCTCTTGTTAAATTTCACAATATATTTCCAATGCAGAAGGACAGCATTCATCCCATTCTGTTTGCACCAGCTCCCCAGTGTGAGCAACTCACAGTAGTTCACTTCTCCAGACTTAGTCATAGTCATAGAGTTATAGAGATGTACAGCATGGAAACAGACACTTCGGTCCAGCCTGTCCATGCTGACCAGATATCCCAACGCAATCTAGTCCCACCTGCCAGCACCTGGCCCATATCCATCCAAACCCTTCCTATTCATATACCTATCCAAATGCCTCTTAAATATTGCAATTGTACC
>NC_057722.1:73195027-73263992 GCF_004010195.1 Chiloscyllium plagiosum | reverse complement strand
TTCTGAACCCTTTCAAGTTTCACATCTTTCCGATAGGAAGGAGACCAGAATTGCATGCAATATTTTAACTTCTCCTTATAATCCTGAAGAATCTTCTTTTTCAGGAAACATTCCAGTTCTATTATGAATGGTTTAATTGCACCTGCTCCATTGCACTCTCAGGCAGTACATTTACAGACCTTCACCATTTACTGTACGATAAAGTATTTTAACATGTCATTGGTATTGGGGATTTTAACTGTGAAGAAAGGTTGGATAGATCAGGTTTGTTTTCACAAGAGGCTGAGGGGCGACCTGATAGAAGTTTCTAAGATTGTGAATGGCATGGATACAGTGGAAAATATGAGGCTTGTTCCCAGGGTGGAAGGGTCAATTGTTAGGGGACACAGGTTCAAGGTGTGACAGGTGAAGTTTGAAAGAGACATGCAAGGCACATTTTTTCCCACAAAGGGTGGTGAGTGGCTGGAACGTGCTGCCAGAGGAGCTGGTGGAAGCAGACACAATGGCAGCATTCAAGAAGCACCTGGCAAATACATGAATAGGAAGGAAATAGAGGGATATAGATTCTGTAAGTGAAGGTAGTTTTAGTATGGAAGGGCAAAACGTGTCTGTGCAAGCACAGAGGGCCGATGGACCTGTTCCTGTGCTGTATGTTTCACTGTTCTTTGTCAGTTTTGTTTCTTTTGCCAATTAGCTTTAATCACAGAATTGCAGAAGCTCAGAAGGAGGCAATTTGGCCCAGACCGGCCTGTGCTTTTCCAGCACTACAATTTGCAACTCTCATCTCCAGCATGTGCAGGCCTTCACTTTCTCCTGCACTGGTCCTTCAACTGAGATCAACCGAGGGGTGTTGTAGGTTGCAATAGGACATTGACAGGATGAAGAACTGGGCTGATAAGTGGCAGATGAAATTCAAATTGGAAAAATGCAAAGTGATTTACTTTGGAAGCTCAAATTTAAATGCTGAATACAGAGTTAAAGGCGGGATTCTTGGCAGTGTGGAGGAACAGAGGGATCTTGGGGTCCACATCCATCGATTCCTCAAAGTTGCCACCCAAGTTGATCAGGTTGTCACAAAGGCATATGGTGTGTTGGTTTTCATGAGCAGGTGGATTGAGTTTAAAAGCCACAAGGTTATGCTGCAGCTGTATTGAGCCCTGGTTGGACCACACTTGGAATATTGTATTCAATTCTGGTTGCCTCATTATAGGAAAGATGTGGAAGCTTTAGAAAGGGTGCAGATGAGATTTACCAGGATGCTGCATGGACTGGAGGCATGTCTTATGAAAAAAAGTTGAGGGAGCTAGCATTTTCCTCATTGGGGCAAAGAAGGATGAGAGGTGACTTGATAGAGATATACAAGGTAATGAGAGACACAGATAGAGTGGACAGTCAGACACTTTTTTCCAGGGTGGAAATGGCTATCACAAGGGAGTATTATTTTAAGGTGATTGGAGGAAGGTTTAGAAGAGACGTCAGACGTAGGTTCTTTACGCAGAGAGTGGTGGGTGCATGGAATGCAATGACAGCAGTAGTAGTAGAATCAGATACATTAGGGACATCTAAGAGACTCTTGGATAGGCACACGGAAGATAGGTCAGTCTTTTATACTTAGAGTAGTATAAAAGGTTGGCACAACATCGAGGGCTGAAGGGCCTGTACTGTGCTGTACTGTTCTATTTTCTATTTTCTATGCTATTACTCATACAAATTTCCTTCATTGTCCCCATATCCCTGCCCATGCATGGCTCACAGCTCACAACTCACACTGCTGCAGAGAACAGTATCTGTCCCCCTTACAATATTATCCCCTATCACTGCTGGCTTCTCAGTCACCTCCCCCCTCTGCTTAAAAAGCTTCTGTGGTTCGTTGGTCAGTATCCCTTCTTATCCACATAATTTTGTGGAATCTTGCAATTGTTTGACAATTGCAGGGACAAAGGGTCCTCAAGAGATGCCTTTGGGTTCCTATACCTGCCTTACTGACCATCAAACCCTTTGTTCTTGATTGTAGACCAAGTCTGAATTGTCTAATCTAAGGGGTATGAAGGCGTCCTGGATAAAAGTGTCTTGATCGTAATTTCTCTCCTGGATGTGACACAGTATCTGCCACTCAGACTCCAGTTTTTCAATTTGGATCTGAAGTTGTTTGAATTGCCAACACTTGCTACAGGTGTGCTCATCACCTTGGTGTCCAGCAACTCTCACATACTGCAGCTGCAACCTATCACCTCGCCTGCCATCTCTATTACATTTCATTGTAAGTTGTGATTACTCTAGTCACTCTCACATCTCTGCTCTTTCCACTTTAAGAATCCCCAATCTGATTTTTTTTAATGCACTCTTATCAGTTTTATACATAACAAGATATCAGAGAGTCTTAGAGATGTATAGCACAGAAAAGACCTTTGGTCCAACTCGTCCATGCCGACCATGTATCCTAACCAACTCTACTCCTATTTGCCAGCATTTGGCCCATATCTCTCTAAACCCTTCCTAATCCTTTCCCCACCCAGATGTCTTTTAAATGTTGTAACTGTACCAGCATCCACCACTTCCTCTGTTAGCTTATTCCATACATGCACCATCCTCTGCATGAAGAAGTTGCCCTTTAGGTCCCTTTTAAATCTTTCCCCTCTTACTTTAGACCTATGCCCTCCAGATTTGGACTTCCCCACCCCAGCTAAAAGACCTTGTCTATTTACCCTATTCATGCCCCTCATGATTTTATAAACTTCTATAAGGTCACCTGCATTCTCCGACGCTCCAGGCTTTATCAACACTGTAATTTTAAATGACCTAATGATCACATTAAAAGGGTGAACAAAGAAAACTAACATGGACATGTTGCTAGTAACTGAACCAGAGAAACAGGTCATCTGGATTTATGCCAGTGCTCGTTCTTTATATGAGCTTCTGCCCACCCTATTTCATTCACCGTATAAATGTATCAATCTACTCATTTCTCCCTTATTTGTTTTTTCTATCATGCCTATGTTATTTATTTCCACAATTCCCTGTGGGAGCCAGTCCACATTCTAATCAGTCTCTGACTAAAGAAATTTGACATGAATCTATGGATTCCCATTGGTTTTATTAGGGACTGTTGCATATTTATGGCCCTTAGTTTTGGTCTCCCTACAAGTGAATAAAGAAAGACTTGCACCCCTATCACTCCTTTCATGACTTCAAGATCCTCGGCTCAACATTGTGGGCCGAAGGGCCTGTTCTGTGCTGTACTTTTCTATGTTCTACATTCTAAGATATCCAAATGGACTTTAAAGCTGGTATGGACCAGGCTAGAGTGACTCAAAACATTTCAAGAAAGTAGCCCAGGCCTTAACTTTGCCAATTGTTTTAAGTAGGTGTCAGTGGATATTCCAGGAGAGATGCTGCTGGTCAATCCACTTAGGTTTAAACAAAACAGAATTTATTTACAAGATCACTAAATGAAACACAAACAAAAGAGAACAGAAAACAGAATAATTTAATCTAGCCCAAAACCCAACAGATTATCCCAACATAATAATGCTGTTCCCTATACTTGCAACAATCCCCATAAATGCCCCTTGGCACAAACGGTAAACTCAAACACAGGATAGAAGTAAACTCAAACAAACTCTTACTGGATAGAAGTCAAAGAGAGAGTATCAGCCTGGAGCTGCTTCTTTGGGCCCAGCAGCTTTTAATCACACTACTGCTAAAACAAATACCCAAACCAACCCAGAGAAAAGCTGAGCTGGGAGAACTGGTCACTCTCCTTTCATTGTACAAGTGTTTTTTGAAAATTTGAAAGCCTTATGCCTGTGGCAGTATCTGTCAGATATAAACAAATTGGCCTTGAAACCCTTCAAACCCAGACTTTTTGGAGTCTGTGTCTTTTATGACCTCTCTGAAAAAAAGGCCAAGGACTACATAACATAATCAAAGGAGCAGCATTGTCACAAGACTCATAAAGTATATTGAGAATGTAGTCACTGTGGGAATGGGGAAAGATAGGAGTCAATTTGTACACAGCAAGCTACCACAAACAGCAATATGATAGTGACCAGATATTCTGGCATTTGCTGTGATATTTATTGAACAATAAATATTAGCTACGACAGTAGGGTAATGTCTTTGTTATTCTTCAAATTAATGCATAGGGCTTTAATATAAACAGATAAGAAGGGCTAAATCAGCTCCCCTCATTTAACTGCCTTCAATTAGTCACAGCTCAAGGGAGGTGATGGCCTAGTGATATTATCAGCCACTTGTTAATTGTTATTATCATCCAATTGCTAATTCAGTGACCCAGGAATGTTCTGGGGACCCGGGTTCAAGTCCTGCCATGGTAGTTGATGGAATTTGAATTCAATTATAAAACAAATCTGGAATTAAGAGACTTATGGATGACATGAATCTATTAGGTAAAAATAATGACTGCAGATGCTGGAAACCAGATTCTGGATTAGAGTGGTGCTGGAAAAGCACAGCAGTTCAGGCAGCATCCAAGGAGCAGGAAAATTAATGTTTCGGGCAAAAGCCCTTCATCAGGAATACAAGCAGAGTGCCTGAAAGGTGGAAATCTCTCCACCTTTCAGGCACTCTGCCTGTATTCCTGATAAAGGGCTTTTGTCCAAAACGTCGATTTTCCAGCTCCTCGGATGCTGCCTGAACTGCTGTGCTTTTCCAGCACCACTCTAATCTAGGACTTGAATCCATTGTTGGTTATCAGAAAAAACCTATCTGGTTCACTAAAGTCTTTTAGGGAAGGATACTGCCATCCTTACCTGGTCTGGCCTACATGAGACTGTAGACCCACAACAATGCGGTTCACTCTTAACTGCCGTCTGGCCAATTATGGATGTGTAGTAAATGCTGGTCTAGCCAATGATGCCTCCATCCCATGAATGAATAAAAAAAACCAAAAGTGTTAAATTCTTTGTTAACATGCAAGCACATCACACTTCAATTAAATGTGTTGCCTGATTCAAAAAACAAAGGACCCAATTACAAAATTTTCTTGAGTTTAAAGGAAGGGGAATTTTCTTGCTTACTAACCCAGAGAAAACTAATAAAAAGTAAACATACACATAGATTCAGACATAAATTTTAAAACGGTGAAAGTGCATGGTACAAAAAGGAAGATCATGAATATGCAGTTTTTAAAAATGGTCCTTAGACTCTATGAAAAGTGCAGCAGGTCAGGCAGCATCTAGGGAACGGGAGAATCGACGTTTCGGGCATTAGCCCTTCTTCAGGAATGAGGAAAGTTGGTCCAGTAGGCTAAGATAAAAGATAGGGAGGAGGGACTTGGGGGAGGGGCGTCGGAAATGTGTTAGGTGGAAAGAGGCCCCCACCCCAGTCTGACCTATCACCCTCACCTTGACCTCTTTCCACCTATCACATTTCCGACGCCCCTCCCCCAAGTCCCTCCTCCCTATCTTTTATCTTAGCCTGCTGGACCAACTTTCCTCATTCCTGAAGAAGGGCTAATGCCCGAAACGTCGATTCTCCTGTTCCCTAGATGCTGCCTGACCTGCTGCGCTTTTCCAGCAACACATTTCCATCTATTAGGATTTAATCTGATACCATGTTTGTTTAACTGAGATTTTCGCTTCACAACAGAAGCATAAATAGTCCATTTCTTTGTGTTCTTGGTGAATAGATGTTTTTCTGATTTGCTGTCCTTTGGGAATTGTCTTCTGAGTGGCTGGGAAAAACAGGAACAGAGAGAAAAATGTTAAGAATCTGTAATTATTTTCGCTGCTCTTCCCACAACCTGTTACCTGAAATACAGTTCATTTATGTATTCCTAAGTCCAGCTTCATTTATTTTTCAAGCAGGATAATCTGGTGGCCAGTTTTAGTAATACTAATGCATTTTCAAAGAAGCTAAAATCGGCAGGTTTTTTTCAGTTAACGAAAGACCAAGTTTACAGCTGCTAAAATGCGAAAACAAAGACACAGACAGGCACAGATTATCAATGATGGATGAGTCTAGATAGTAAAAGTAATTAAAAAATCAATTTTTGACTTGTCTGTGATGAACAGATTGGAAAACGCTGTGGCAGTTAAGATGACTAGTTGATTGGTAACTCTTGTTTCTGCAGTTAGGTGAAAGGAGTTTGTCAAGATTCCTTGTCAATGGCTTTCTTGATCTGACTTGCTTTTATCAATCAGAGATGCAGACTTTACTTCTTTTTACCTGCATATTCAGGCATGTTTGGTGAAAGTTCATAGCTGTGTCCTTCCCCAGCACACTTAAGCTCACAATGGAACTAAATTTCCAATCTAGCACACTGGCATGCCCACTACTCCACAGGCCAGGGTGTGCAATTGGCATTTAACCCTTTTATTGTCAAATCCTGGATGAGTAAAATACAAATATATCTTTTGCACAGAACTACCTTCCTTTCACCTCATATTTTGTCCACAGACTGAGGTACAACCCACAGGAGATGGTAATCAGCTTTCATTATCTTCATAGCCATTTCTGCCTTTGAATTGCTGGTGTCTGTAATTCCCTTGACACACTTCAGGTGTGCCATTACATCATTCCCCTCAAAGCTCAGTGCATCCACACATCGCTGTTCCAGGCAGCCACTAAACTTATGAGCCAAAAAATGCCATAGAATGTATGTCTTTGTCTTAAAGAAAAAGACATATTGTTCTTAAAGTTCAGTGGATCCACAAGTAATTTGCAGTTGCAATCTGCTTTCTTGACAATGTTAATTGAGGAGCAACCCAGTAACAACTTTGCAAGGTTACTTCTAGTTTTTAAAGACCCTACACACCAGGAATTACATCCAAAAGGATTCCTTCTGACAGTGTTTGCCCCCGTGACCTTGTTGGAGCTGGCACCAGAATTTTCAAAAGGTTCTACTGTGAAATGGTCAGTGGGCAAATTAAATTGGATCAGTGCCATTTTTAAATCAGTGATTAAATTTATTTTGCCCTTTTGTTCATAATAAAACTAAGAATGTGCTTTTCCATTGGAAAACATATAAAAATGAATAATCACTTCTCATAGTGCTCACATTCAAACCTCAAAGAGCACAGCATATCATTCACTGAAGGATCATTATCTGAGCGTGCTTGTAAACAAAACAAAGATTTGTAACTAAACTTTGGCATATTGCAACTTATAAGTTCTGAAAGCTGACCCTTGGGTTTCTTCAAAGTGAAGGAATATATATTTTTATAATTATACAGACATCACGGCAATTCTATGCAAAGTCAGATCTCATAAGGTCATTTTGATCAGGTAGCGTTACTGTATAGATTATTACCAAGGACTCTAAACTGGGCTGGCACAGTGGCTCAGTTGTCACCACTGCTGCCTCATAGCGCCAGGAACCTGGGTTTGATTCCACCCAGGTGACTGCCTGTGTGGAGTTTTCACCTTTTCTGCCTGTGTTTCCTCGGATTGCTCTGGTTTCCTCCCAAAATCCAAAGGTTAGGTGGATTGGCCATGTTACATTGCTCCAGTTTCCAGGCTCGGTGGATTAGCCATGGGAAATGCAAGGTTATAGGGATAGGCTTTTGGCAGTGGGTCTAGGGGCAATGCTGTTCAGAGGGTTAGTGTGGTGTAAACTTGATGGTCTGAATGACCTGCTTCCACACTGTAAGGATTCTTTGATTACCCCTATCCAAAAACTGCAACAGTTAAGCACTAACTTGTCAATCTGGTTAAAGAACACAGAAATGGCTTGAAAGCCCTCTCAATCTGGCTGCCATTGGGGTATACATCTCAATATTTAAAATTTCAAATGGAACAAGGAAAGAATTACCTGCGCAGAGCAAGCAGTTTAAAATTCTCAATCTTATTCAGTCCCGCATAGACTCGTTTTCCTCTCCTTTCGTCCCAATGCTCCCCAGCTCCATTGAGATCCAAATGGTAACTTCCTCCAGCCTTATGATGCTCCTTTATTCTGGCCTATTTTGCCTCCCTGATTTCCACTCCTCCATCACTGGTGGCAGCGTCATCAGCTGCCCTGGGGATCTTTTATACCCTCCAATCTTCTCCATTCCCTTACACTCCCTAAAACTTGACTCATGGAACAAGCTTTTGAAACCTTGTCCTGTTGTATGTCTTGGTGTCAAAATCATGTTGGTAATATTGTCCTCAAGTGCCATGGGATGCTTCACTGCGTTAAAGCTACTTTTATAAATTCAATTTGTTGATAAAATGCCTCCACTGTTATTTGGACTGCTTCTTTCAATTGACAATTCACACACAATCTCTGTTTTGGATTCCATGTTGCCACTCATCTGCTTTTTCCAGTGTGCTGTGGAAACTGGAATATTGCAGAGCCAAAGCAGTGTCAGCAAACTGCTTTCAATACATGCTCATCTGCAGACTACACACACTGTACCTTCACTGACTCTGAGTAGAGCACCTGATGTGTATGTGGTCGCCTGGTTACAGAGCAATCCTGCTGGAGTTTATTTTGTTGTGGATTCTGCAGGTGACTGGATTAAATGTTGAGCTTTCCATCCTGGTTCTCATTTCCTTCCATGCCCTCGCTCCTCCCTGTCTATCGGTGCCACAATTATCTGAAGCACCTTTGCTCTAATTCTGGCCTCTTAAGAATTGCTAATTTCAAATACCGTATATACTCGAGTTAAAGTTGATGTCAATAAACTCGACCCACTATTTTTGGATCCAAAAACTCTGGAATTTTCCATATATATTATGTAAAAGTTGACCGTAGATCTTCACAGATAACAGATCAACATTTCTGAATCAAGGTAGTATCCTGTACATAAATGGTACGATGAGGAAATGAATTGTTTTTCATACTCTTAGTGTTTTGATGCACAATTCACACCAATTTGGCGCAAATGTTTAAGACGCATCACGTGACAACCTCCCTATGTGTGCAGCTCAGCTGAGCTCAGTTCCCCCATAGCAATCATGGAATACAGTTGGGCTTTTGCCTGAAACGTCGATGTCGCTGCTCGTTGGATGCTGCCTGAACTGCTGTGCTCTTCCAGCACCACTAATCCAGAATCTGGTTTCCAGCATCTGCAGTCATTGTTTTTACCTCGAATACAGTTCTGTACCAAGTTGATTTGCTTCTATTGTCTTTATCCAGTAATTACCATAATTTGTTACTTTTTTTAGAACATAGAAAAGTATATCACAGAACAGGCCCTTTGGCCCACGATGTTGTGCCGAGATTTACTCCTAAAGTAAAATATAGTAACTTAACCTAACACCACTCAACTCACTGCTATCCATGCGCATGTCCAGCAGTCACTTAAATGTCCCCAATGACTCTGCTTCCACCACCACAGCTGGCAACACATTCCATGCATTCACAACTCTCTGCATAAAGAACCTACCTCTGACATCTCCTTTATACCTTCCTCCTAATATCTTCAAACTATGACTTCTCATACCAGTCAATCCTGCCCTGGGGAAAAGTCTCTGGCTATTGAATCTATCTATTCCTCTCATTATTTTGTATACCTCGATCAGGTCTCTCTCTTCCTCCTTCTCTCCAGAGAGAAAAGTCCGAGTTTTTGTTATTTGTTCAGAGGTCAATTGGGCTTCTGCTAATGATACAATATTTTGGACTGCAGCATGAAGTTCAGACCCTCAAAAGTAGTATCCATGTGATAGTTGACTCCATAAATTTAACCTTAAAAAAAACTTGACTTTTACATGAGTGTGCATGGTACTAATGAGCATGTCTGCTGCTGCCTAGGACCTCAAACTCTGGATTTTCCATGCTGCCTCTCTATCACAGTTAAAATACTCCTTAAAACGTACATCATCAACCAGATTTTAGCGCCTGAGCTGATTTCTATTTCTAGCCTGGGGCTTATGTCCAAAATGTCGATTCCCCTGTTCCTTGGATGCTACCTGACCTGCTGTGCTTTTCCAGCAACACACTCTTGGCCCAATATCATGTTCAGTTTTATCATAGTCCTGTGAAGCACCTTGCCATATTTCATCACAATGAAGGCTCTTCATAAATATTGGTTGCTGTTGTTTTGTCTACTTTGGGGTTGCCTGTCAGGTTTGGGGTCTCCCCTGGTCAAATGATCATCCTGATACTGCGAGGTTTGATCATGTGATTCCTTCATGATCTAGACAGGGTAAACACAGCAAGGACCTTCCTGATTTCCAAGGAGTTGAGAACCGGGGTGGGGGGAGGGGCAGGGGAAGTCACAGTCTGAGGGCATGGGCTAGGCCATTTAGGACTGAGATGAGGAGAAATGTTTTCACCTGAGATTGGTGAGCCTGTGGAATTCTCTGCCACAGAAAGTGGTTAAGGCCAAAATATTTAATGTTTTCAAGAAGCAGTAGATAGATCTTAGTGCTGAAGGGATCTAAGGGTATGGAGGGAAAATGGGAACAGAATACTGAGTTGGATGGTCAGCTATAATCATATTTAATGGCAGCGTTGGCCTGGATGGGCAAATGCCCTACCCCTGTTCTTATTTTCTATGTTTCCACAGTTCAAAGGTCGCTTGCTTTTGGTTGACTTATGTTGGGCCTTCTGGAAGTCAGCCCTCTCGTATGAGCCACAAGCTGAGTAATTCTGGAATCCGGGAGCTGAGTGGAGAAAGAGGGCACCCAAGACTGAGAAAGAGGGGTTACTTCTGGGGTGGGTTGACAGTGCAGTACAGGTCGTTCTGCTATAACACGTGTTTGGTTCACGCAAATTCGCTGCAACACAATTGATGAATTGGGACACTGTTTCCAAAGCACAAACTTTTAAAACGTGTGTTGGCTGAAACGCGATTGCATCGCCAATACTTTAAGCGCTGTTTCTAAAGCATGATTTTTCTATAACACAGGATTGCACAAGAATACAACCATCTCATTGTACAAGAACTGCCTGTAACTGGAGGGAAAAAGCAACAAGTTGCAACTTGCTGAAATATAGCTGTTAGTAATAATGGTAACTCTTATCCCCCATTTGTAACCAACAGAGATGCAACATCTCAATGATAATCTTCAAAGAATCAGTGCCCTAACATCTTGCATGTAACTGTAGCAATCCAAAAACCTGCTGTTATTCAATGTTAAAACATTGACTACACTTAAAAGTACCTCAGTGGCTGGAAAGCACTTTGAGACACCTAGTGGTCATGAACATTTTTTTGTTTTTTCTGTGACCACAATTTGTATACTCTGCTCTGTGCTGGGTGTGTTTAGATCATGTCTCTTTGGACAAACTCAAGGTTTTTCCCTGTCACCTAGAATCTGGAACCAAACTGAGTGATCATATGAAGGGCATTTAACTTCTTCAGACATTAACATTGCTCAGCATTAAAATATTTCATCGTTTGGTCATACAATATTTGAGCATGACTGAAGAAAATTACAGACTGCCCAAGCTCTCATCAGGACATTTTTCAAGATTGCCAATCCAAAGGGCACACTAACACGTATAGTGCATGAAGGGATAATGCTGAAAGGTTGACAAGTGGGCTGTGACAGGTAGAGACATTGTGATAGAGAATCCATCATTAATGCTGATTGACAGCTTTGTTTAAATTTTAGATCAAGCATGTTGACTCTGATTGGTCAGAGTCATTTTGGAAAGAATTTTTCACTCTTTAGCTGCATTGAAGTCCAATGGCTTCACCCACCCCTTTACTGGCTCCTCCTCCAATTGCTACCTGTCTTCCCCATTTCCAAGTCATTTTCACTCCCTGAGCTCCTATTCCTCAGACACGTTGTCTCTCGCTCCTTCTCAACTTCTTCTTCCTCAAACCCTCTCTCCCTTGACCCTACCCACTCACCGACAACCTGACTCTCCAGTTTCTCTCTCTCCCCGAGCCCCCTCGACTTGCTCCTGCTGTTCAATGATATTTCCCAGTCGCTCTCTCACCCCTTGAGCCTATCCTCAGCTCACTCTCTTCTCAACTCTGTTCCTCAGTCTCTCTTCTTGAGTGCATTTCCCAGTTTCATTCTTACATCTCACCTCTATTCCCTTTCTCGTAGTCTTTCCCCTGGTTGATATTCGCTCGGCACACTAAACTCTTCGGAGGGTCGGTGTGGACTTGTTGGGCCAAAGGGCCTGTTTCCATGCTGTAGGGAGTCTAATCTAATCTAATCTAAACTAAGCAATGAAATCAGAAAGCACTATGCCATGCAAAGTGTTGGATAGATCTGGAACTTTTTAAACTCCCCAATACATTTGTGCTTTATGAAGTTTGCAAGGCTGTGAGGTTTTCCTTGGCAAAGGATAATACAGGACAGCAGCCAAAGAATGGGAAAGTGCATTTGAGGTTCAAGCCAACATTAATGTAATATTTTAGCCAGAAGGGCCCTGTTCTTATAAATCCAATGAATTGTATGCTTCCTTTGGCTCTAAGGGGACATTTTGCAATACAGTGCATGAGTAGTCTTTAATTTTGTGTAACCGATATACTTTGACACTAACTTCAGAGAGATGGAGCATATTCGCACACTTGCCAATTCTAGCAAGAAAAATTATGAAGTGGGTTTGCCACTCTGTGCAACGTTGGATTGAACAATGACAAAACTTAACAATGGGGATTCCAAACGAATAGAAGTGGTTTGTTAATTTGTCTTTCCACTGACTTCACATGCTTCAGGGGTGGAGTGGAGAGCCTGGCTCCAAAGATAAGTAACCCAGTGCAAGTTTTTGTTTGTGTTGTTTGAAAATAATGTGAATTGTGGAAGACCCCGAAATACTCAGTCACTTCACATCAAAACTTGATGTCCTTCTTGTCTCGCAAGTTTGATATGAAGTACATGAACCGAAACAAATGGAATCTTGGGAAATAAGCCACAAGTAAGGTCTCAGCTGGGTGTAGCCCTTTCCATCAGAAGTGTGCGAAATGGCAGTGACAGTGGCTATCAAAGCCTCAACCACAGCCTGCAGATTCAGAGCACTTTGATATTCAGGGCAGTTCCACAGTGCGTGCAGAAGCAGGAGGAAAAACCTTTGCTGACACTCCTGAAAACTCCTCTGAGTAGATTCCGATTGGTGATCTAGTGTGAGGTGTTACAATTTCACGATGTGCTGGATGGGGCAGTGAAGAGTGGTCAGCAGATGAGGAAAGCAGCCAGAGAACTTGGAAAAGGATTTTGGGAAAGGTGAGCTCAGAGATAGCAAAGCGTAGTTTTATCGCTGATTAGCTATAATCAGAAAAGAGTGGAGGCTACTTTGAACAAACTCTTCATTTATTGAATTGAAAACATTGGATTTTGCTTTTCATTGATTGGATAACCTCAAGTTGAGGAGCTTATGAAAGTGTATATGTATATAAAATATAAAAACAGAAATAGATCACTCAGCCCATTAAGTTTGCTCCACCATTCAATGAGATTATCGCCGATCTGATAATCTTTAATTTCACTTTCCTGTCTTTTTCCCTCTTACCCTTAATTCCTCTATTGGGGCAACATGGTGGCTCAGTGATTAGCACTGCTGCCTCACTGTGCCAGGGACCTAGCCTCGGGTAATTGTCCATGTGGTGTTTGAACACCCTCTCCATGTCTAAGTGGGTTTCATCAGCTTCCTCCTACAGTCCAAAGATGTGTTGGCTAGGTGGATTAGCCATGGTAAACGCTATATTACAAGGACAGGGTAGGGTGTTGAGTCTGGGTGGCCTGCTCTTCAGAGGCTCATTGTGGACTCAATGGACTGAATGGCCTGTCCACACTGTAGAGATTCTAAAATGAATCATCTGTCTATCTCAGCCTTGAATGCATTTAATGTCCCAGTCTCTACAGCCCTCTGCATTAAAAAGTCCCACAGATTCACTACTATCTAAGAGTAGACACTCCTTCTCATCTCTGTCTAAACTGGGCAACCCATTACTCTGAGACTTTGCCCTTTGGTCCTCAATTGTTCCATAAGGGAAGCTTGGGCTGGTTGCATTGTTGAACCTCTAATCCCTATGAGCATATATTCTTGAGTGGGCTCACTCTTCCTGCTAGCCAATATCCTCATTTTATTCAGTCCATAGTTAGTTTGGAACTTCATAACTTTTAGATTGATGTGAGAGATCTTTCAAAGAGAAGTACAAGTAGGGTGGCATTCCTTGTGTGCTGCATTGTTTAATGTAGACATAGGGCCCCTTACTACTGCCGAGGCTGAGATCAGCTAAGTCCTTCACAGCATTATATTGACTGAAGGAGCTGTGTTACAAATCATGCAAATCATCTCAAGAGGGGAAGGATAAAAAACTAAACAACATTTATTTATGCTTTAGGCATTTAGCATTTAGGGGTGGTCTCTGTTTCAGGGACAAGCTGAGTCATCTAACAGAATATTAGCTCTGCAAGAATCATTAATATTTCACCATCACCATCAACATTTAATGAAACCAATAACCACCGCATATTTGTAAATTATGGATTTTGATGCAATCCATATTTTTAATCTTATATCACTGTCATACAAGGTAAAATGTGCAATTATTATTTAAGTTCTGTCCTTGTGATTGACGACAGAGGACGCGTCATTTCACCAGCCATGCATATCATTTTGATGGGATAACTGGTTCTCTGCAATTGGTAAAGTCTGTTCTGAATCAGAAGGTTGCAGGTTCAAATCCCAATCGAGAGGCTGGGAATTAAATGGACTCTCATAAATTGCAGCAAAGCTACACTCCTGGCACAGGTCCCTTGTGATGCAGTGGTAATGTCTTTGTCTCTGAGCCAGCAGAACTGGGTTCAATTTGCACTTGCTCCAGAGGTCTGCCATAGCATCTCTGAATGGCTTAGTTTGAAAACACTGACACTACCAGAAATGCCATATTTCAGATGAGTTGAGTTTGCACATGAATGTAAAAATCTCATCGACTATTTTGAAGAGGAGCTCTTGAAAACAATTAAACTATTATCTTACCATCATCACACTGCTGTTTGTGAGAACTTGCCAAAATGGCTTGGAAACCTTACAAATGGCATTTATTTCATCAGATCTAAAGCTCTTCATTGAGTCCTGACACCTTGAAAGGAAATTTCTGTGAGCGCACTGTCTATTTTTATTCATTTAGCTCCTTGCTGGAGAAATGGTGATACTGAATGAGATGTTAGCTGTGACTGGGAGCCACAGTAGAAGGACTCGTGTCAGAAAGGGGAAATCACAGGCTGAGGGAGAGGGTATACTCTGAGGTGAGCATGTGAGAAATGTCACATTCCATCCAAAACTCACAAGCTTTGGAGACATCCAACAGAATCGAAGGGAACTGGAAAAGAGCCAGAGAGGAGATAAGAAAGATTATGTTCCCTCAAGGAGCTGTTGTAATTTGGAATGCATTGCCTGGGAGGGGATTAGGAACAGATTCAATTGTATTTTTTTCAGAGCCAAATCATAGATACAATAGCAGGGAAGAGCATTTTTAGCAATATAGGGAGAGAGTAGGTGATTGTGCTAACTTGATAATTGAGAGCTAGCATGAGAATGATTGGTTGAATATCCTCCTGTGATTGATTCCATCCTCACCCCATGCCATTACGCCAATATCTGGAGACTGACAAAATCGAATGCCTCTTTGCTGGAGGTCACCGGGATTGTTCCCACTTTTGATTTAATCCCTCAGTCTGGTCTGTTCTTTTTCACTTTTCAGTGGTGAGCTGGGCTGTTTACTCTGGGCCTGACAAATGTGCTGCAAAGGCTCAACATTTTACCACAGGCTGCGACGAGATGTGGCGTGTGCAGGTCAGTAATTGCTCACTGCTTTGCAGAAACAGAACCTTAAAGAGGACGACGCGCAGTTTTGCCAAATTGGAATGCAGCCTGACTTTTTATGCTGACCGTGAATCTGAGGGAAATGATACTGCAGTAAATTCCGATTCTTGAGCTTGTTGGAGCAGGGAGAAAGAGGGAGTGTGTGAAGGATTATAAAGCCTGAAGCTGTCCCAGCGGTGGTGGTGCTTGTAGAGTGGGGGGTCATCAGGGTTGGGACGAGAGTGATGAAACGATAGTTTGGGGTTAAACCCACTGACTCAAGGGCAGGATAGAAGCGACGTCTGCATTTATTTCACTGGCAGCAACAAGACGGGGCTAGACGGGGCTGGGTAGGATACTGGCAGTGCTAACTGCGAGGGAGATCAGTGTGCACTATTGCATCTCCTTGCTGAAGAAGGAAGCTGTGTGCATTGGAACTGTCTGTTGCACAGCATCCAGTAACCTTGTAGCCAAGGATGAAATGTAGAAATCTGCCAATGAGGGACAGTGCCTGCTGATATCATACGCTCTCTCCCCTCCAATGAAAATCATTGCTTACCAGTATCTGCTGTGACCACTTCAGTGTCTGAGTGTGGAGTGCACTGGACTGGGTTTTCGGGTGAAAAATATTAAAACTATAAGAGCTGCAGGTTGAAAAGAGAAATAATACATCTCACTCCAGGGCTTTGCTTCAGAATAACTAACGGTAAGAAAGCACACTTTACTCTTCCCTTTAATAGTTTCTGAAGGTTTATGTGCTGGGGAGGGGAGCTGGAAGTGGGAGGGGGTAGCGATTGTGTGTGTGTAAAGGCAGTAGTTCTGCATTCATTCGATTGCAACAGGTTGCGTACAGTTTAGTCAAAATATAAACGAGCCATTAAGTACCAAACTGTTGCAGTGACTTCAACCAGATTGAGGTGCTTTTCCTTGTTGCCATGGAAACCATTCCAGGAAGCCTTGAGTGTGCGTCTTCAGTGATTTTCTTTCCCTTGCTGCTGTTCTGAGGCTGGTGCTCTGTCATTGCTAACGTCAAGGAGTCTTCAGTGAGCTCAGTGCAGGATTCCCCATTACCAGCGAATGAAGACTGAAGGTGCTTTGGGAGTGTCTGGTGATTTCCTCCCTCTCCGGTGCCATCAATAATGATGTTAAATTGCTGTACAGAGGCTGCACAGAAACCAAAGGAGGAATACATTGTGGTGCCCCGGTGGGAGTTGTCCTGTGACCATCTTTGTCTGTGATCTGCTAGTACTCCTTATACCTCTACAGGAGGGTCCCTCACAAACTTTCTATTAAAGGCACTAAACCTAAGCACTGTGTTCCATGTGGGGTCTAGAATAGCTTCAATGCTGAGCAATAAGATGCAGACCTCTGGCCATAGAGTCATAGAGATGTACAGCATGGAAACAGACTCTTCTATCCAACCTGTCCATGCCGACCAGATATCCCAACCCAATCTAGTCCCACCTGCCAGCACGCAGCCCATATCCCTCCGAACCCTTCCTATTCATATGCCTCTTAAATGTTGCAATTGTACCAACCTCCACCACTTCCTCTGACAGCTCATTCCATACCCGTACCACCCTCTGTGTGTGGTCCTCTCACAGAATACGCTTTGGTCCTGTGGGCAATCCTTTCTAGCATGGAAATAAGCCAAAACACTTTCAACCAACAAGTTTTATTAAATTGCAAGTCCCACTGTTTTGCTGTTCTGTGGTTGTTGCGTTAACTTTTCACTATGATGCTTCCTCGGGATGTGGTTATCTTGAGAAGATGATGGTGTGCCTTGTAAAATTGCTATATTCCAGGTATTCCAAGGAACATATCTACACAGCACAGGATCAACAGGAGGGCATTCAGCCCTTCACGACCCCTCTACCATTTGATAAGGTCATGGCTAATCACATTGTACTCTCAACTCCAATTTATTCTCCAACCCAAACAATCCTTGACTCCATTCTCCATCAAAAATCTATCTAACTCAGACTTGAATAAATGGCATGACTATTTTCTGGAGAAGAGAATTCCACAACTTCTCTGGGAGAGAAAACAAAGTCTCTTCTTGGAAGGGAGACCTCTTATTCTCCCCATCATTCACTGTCCACTCTACTGATCCTTTTGTAAAGTATCAGAATGATACTTCAGAGGGCAGTTCAGAGTCAGCCAATCTGGAATCTAATACATAGCACAACAAAGGCAACTTAAAGGGACCAATGACTGGAGTTGTGCAAAGCAGATTTCCTTCCTTAAAAAACATTAACTAACTTGAACTAGTTGAGGAACATAGAACGTTACGGGGCATTACAGGCCCTTCGGCCCTCGAAGTTGTGCCGACCTGTGAAATTAATCTGTTGCCAATCTAACCTATGCCGTTTCATTATTATCCATATGTCCAATGCCCATTTAACATTGGTGAGTCTACTACTGTTGTGGGCAGGTCATTCCACACCCCTACTACACTCAGAGTAAATAAACTACCCCTATTACCTGTCCTATATCTATCATCCCTCAATTTAAAGCTATGTACCCTCATGTTAGCCTTCACCATCCGAGGAAAAAGGCTGTCACTGTCCACCCTATCTAACCCTCTGGTTATTTTATATGTCTTGATTAAGCCACCTCTCCACCTTCCTCTCTCCAACAAAGGTGGCCTCAGTTCTCTCAGCCTTTACGCGTAGGTCCTTCCTTCCGTACCAGGCAACATCCTAGTAAATCTCCTCTGAACCCTTTCCAAAGCTTCCACATCCTTCCTATAATGCAGTGACCAGAAATATATGCAATAGTTTATAACCGTCCGATCTCTAAAATGATGCGAGCTGTGTTTCATTCACTAGTACTTTCACCTTGAGTTAGAAATTTATGAATTTAAGCCCCTATTTGAAAATACTACATGACATGTTAAATATTGATGGAACATTGGGAAACCTGGCATGAAAAATCCTGTGCTGTGTTTTTGATTATGGTTCTGATCCTCCCCTAATTTCTCTTTCTTTGTCTTGGTGACAATCTCTGTCCAATTTCTGCTTTTGTGAAGTACCTTGAGATATCTTACTAGCTTCATCTCACTGTAAAATAATTGCCACCCATGAATTATCAATCATTTCTAAAACGAATTCCAGCACTTAATATTTATCAATCGGCCTCTTGACTTTATGAAAAATTATAGATAATTGCCAGATTGGAGCTGTGCATTGAAAGCAATAAACATACTTAGACAACATTACTTTGCCTGTTATTTTAACATATGGAACTGTTTTATATGTCAAATTTCACCTGGACATATTTTATTTCTGGATTTTGAGAAGATTTGTCGCTCAGGTTGAGGTTCTGTATGTAGGTTTGCTCGCTGAGCTGGAAGGTTTTGTTTTCATTTTATTTCCATTATCACATGATGCAACTTCAGTTCTGTCCTTTCAGGTGTGTTCAACTAATTAATCAATTCTGTCCATGGTTCCATACTTTCTCTGCTACTCAGGGAGCACAGTCTTAGAATAAGGATGGTTTCCGGATGTCAGGGAGTCCAGAAGTAAGAGGTATCAAAACTAGGGGTGGACCTTTTTAGGACAGAGATGAGGAGCATTATGTTTGGGAACAGTGGATTCAGTGGCCTCTTCCTATGTTCCTCAGAGGGCTATTTGGACCTCTCTGCCTCAGAAGGTGAGGCCATTGAATATTTTCTAAGGGTGGAGCTGGATAGATCCTCGGTTGGTAAGTGAATCAAAGGTTCGGGGGAGTAAATGGGATTCAAACCACACAAAGAGATCAGCCATGATGGTGGAGCAGGCTCAAGGGGCTGAATGGCCTATTCCTGCTTTAATTTATATTAGATTAGATTAAATTCCCTACAGTGTGGCAACAGGCCCTTCGGCCCAACAAGTCCACACCGACCCTCCGAAGAGCAACCCACCCTGACTAATGCACCCAACACAACGGACAATTGAGCATAGCCAATTCACCTAACCTGCACATCTTTGGACTGTGGGAGGAAACCCATGCCCAAGGTGGGAATTGAACCCGGGTCCCTGGTGGTGTGAGGCAATAGTGCTAACCACTATATCTTTGCATTTGTTTATTTGTTTAAAGAGCTGATCACAGTTCGGGGGAGATCACGAGAAATTATTGCACTCAAGGGTTTGTGAATTTCTGGAATTCTCTATTTCAGAGTACTGTGGGTGCTCCATTCATTGAGTACATTTAAAACTGGGATGGACAGATTTTTGTTCTTTCAGGAATCAAGAGATATGGGCAGCAGGTGGAGTTGAAATCCAAAAGCATCCATGTTTTTATTAAATAGTTGACCAGACTTGACAGACCATAGAATCTTCTCCTGCTCCCCTACAACGCAGACTGCATTTTTCAGACCATATGTGTGTGCATCCCTTAAGGTTGGTTGCTGATTTTTGTGCAGGAAATCCACAACAATGTATATTTATTTGGTGCCTTTAGTACAGCAATTCCAAGCTGCCTCTTCCAAGAAAAGTTATCAGTCAAGACTTAACATGGAACCAAATAGGGAAAGAGATGAGGGGAATTGTTTATAGGAACAGTAGGGTCAGTGGCCTCTTCCTTGGACTGATAGCCAAGACGCAAAAAAGTAAGTTTAAGGCATGTCATGAGAGAGAGAGTGAGAAAGAGAGAGTGGAGGACACGCCCCTGGCTATATCAATGGTGCTGAGGTGGAGATGGTCGAGAGCTTCAAGATCCTAGGATCTCAAGAAGCCTCAAGGATGCACGGTGACTCAGTGGTTAATACTGCTGCCTTACAGCACCAGGGACCTGGGTTTGATTGCAGCCTCAGGCGACTGTCTGTGTGGAGTCTGCACATTGTCCCCGTGTCTGCGTGGGTTTCCTCCGCATGCTCCAGTTTCCTCCCACAGTCCAAAAAAATCAGGTGAATTGGCCATGCTAAATTTCGCCGTAGCATTAGGCGCATTGGTCAGAGGAAAATGAGTCTGCGTGGGTTACTCTTAGGAGGGTCAGTGTGGACTTGTTGGGCCAAATGACCTGTTTCCATACCATAGGGAATCCAATCTAAATATCACTGACAAGCTGTCCTAGTCCATCCATCTACATTGATGCTCGAGGCGAGAAAATAGATCCATGCCTCTACTTCCTCAGAAGGCAAAGGAAATTCAGCCTGTTCACAAAGACTCTCAACCAATTTTTATAAATGCACCATAGAAAGCATCCTATCCAGGTCCACCACAGCTTGGTATGACAACTGCTCTGCCCTAAACTGAAGAAATCATACAGAGTCGTGAACACAGCCCAGTCCATCATGAAAACCAGCCTTCCATCCAATGACTCTATCTACACTTCCAGTTTCCTCGGGAATGCAGCAACAGAATCAAAGACCCCTCTCAACCTAGTTATACTCTCTTCCACCCTCTTCCATTGGACTGAAGATACAAAAGTTTGAAAACAAATACAAGATTCAAGCTGTTATCAGACTTATGAACGGACCTCTCATATATTAGAGTTGATCTTTCTCTGCACCTTCTCTGTAGCTGTAACTATATTTTGCATTCTGTTCCATTACCCTGACATTCTTATGTGTGGTACGATTTGTCTGGATAGCATACTAAACAATACTTTTCACTGTGTCTTGGTACATGTGACAATAATAAATCAAATGGAATTGAATCAAATCCAAGACAGACACACAGACAAACGCAGATAGGGAGAGAGAGAGAGACACAGAGACAGAGAGATGGACCTCTGCAGCCTGAGATCTTGGTACCCGAGGGTGCAGTTGTTATTAAGAGATAAAAATCAGGGACACACAAGCAGACAGAGTTAGAGGAAGGCAGTGGTCTTGGAGAGGTCATGGTGTGGACAAGATTGCACCGTTCAGTACAGGCAGGGATTTGACTGTAAGGACTGTATGAGACTCTAGCATTTCCAAGATCTTGATCCTTATCCATCGTCAGGTTCTTCAAGCTATAGCTGCAGACCTGAAACATTGACTCTCCTGCTCCTCGGATGCTGTCTGATCTGCTGTGCCTTTTCCAGCACCATCCTTACCAACTCTGATTCTCTAGCATCTGCAGTCCTCACTGTCATCTAGTGGCTGTCAAGGGATACAGAGTGCTCAACAAGCCCAGAGGCTGTCCTTCAGTGCAGATGGGAGATGGTTATTTGGCTAGGCCTGCATTGACGTGAGCTTTATTCTGCAAACATTTAAGGACAACAGGAAGCTGGAAGAACACAGCAAGCCAGATAGCATCAGGCGGTTGAGAAGTTGATGGTTCGTGTGTAACACTTTTTTTTTGTCTCTAACGTTTTAAGTACTAGCCAATTTCTTGGATGGAGATGTGAAGTGATAGAGATTTGCTTATAAATCTGATTCAATGTAGGCAGCAACAGTACAGTCACAGCATTGTGGATCATACACATGTTCTTCTGCATGTCTGTTAATCAAGTTAAAAGAAACATCGGTTATGGTTGCTTTGAAATATGACTTCCTCCAGCTGCCCAAACCTTTTGCTCTCTTTTAATATCAATGTTCCTGCATTAATACAGCACCTTTGCATGTTATGGAACCATTCCAAAGAAATGGGGTAAGCCATTTTGGACTGAGATGAGGAAAATTTGTTCATTCAGGGAGGGTCAATCTATCGAATCACTCCCACATATGAAAGCTGTGAAGGCTGGGTCACTGCGTATATTTAAGAAAGTGATTTATTTTTAGATACTGTATGGGTATAGACCCTTCAGTTCAACCAGTCCATTCTGACCATAATCCCAAACTAAACTAGGCCCACCTGCCTGCACTTAGCCCATAACCTCCAAACCTTTCCTATTCATATACTTATTCAAATATCTTTTATAGGTTATTACTGTACCTGCATCCAGCACTTTCTCTGGCAGTTCATTCCACACACAATTCACTCTAAGTAGGTTGCCCTTAAGTCTTTTTAAAATCTTTTTCTTCTCACCTTAAAAATATGCCCGCTAGTTTTGAACTCTTTCCCCCAAGGAAAAGACTCATGCCTTTCACCTTATCTATAGGGGTGGCACGGTGGCTCGGTGGTTAGCACTGCTGCGTCAGAGCACCAGGGACCCAGTTTGGATCCAGCTTCAGGTAACTATCTGTGTGGCGTTTGCACATTCTCCCCGTGTCTGTGTAGGTTTCCTCCAGGTGCCCTGGTTTCCTCCCACAATCCAAAGATGTGCAGGTTAACTGAATTGGCCATGCTAAATTGCCTGTAGTATTAGCTGTATCATTCAGAGGGGAATGGGTCTGGGTGGGTTACTCTTTGGAGGGTCGGTATGGACTGGTTGGGCTGAAGAGCCTGTTTCCACACTGTAGGGAATCTAATCTATAGCCCTCGTGATGTTTGAATGATGAAGCAGGTTCAAGGGGCCAAATGGCCTACTCACACTCTTCGTTTCTATATCATCTTACCTTAAGGCAAAGCCGATCTTTGGAAAATGTATACAATTAATTCCAATGTCCTTTTTCTTTGGAGCTCTGTAATGTTCTGCCCTTCACATATTCAGTTCCTCATTACCTTCCAGACTTTGTATTCCAGATCAGAACAGCTCCCTATCCATAAATAAATCATCGCCCTCCCTAACAGGATTGTGGGTATATCTACAGCACGTGAACTGTGGCAATTCAAGAAGACAGCTCGCAATCACCTTCTCAAGAATCAATTAGAAAAGAGAAATAAATGTTGACCCAGTCAGCATCTCACGCATCCCAAGAATGAATAAAGTAAAATATTCCACCTCTTCCAAAACCCCCAGTTTCTTAATCTAACTAATTTAATTCTGTGTCCTCTGACTATACAGATGCTTGAATTTCCTTTTTTTTTAAGCGATCAAAATCTTTGACACTTTGAGAAGCTATATTAAAGTCCCCATGACTTGTATTTTAGTGAGAATAATCCAAGCTCTCCTGTCTCCCCATTTAACTAAAGTGTCATTGAGGTTTGTTCTATTAAAAATGACAGAGCAGCCAAAAAGTTGTGCAGTCTATTATTTCTAATGTTCTATGTCCCACATCTCTGGTATCACTCCTCCACTCTCTCTGAAGCTTCATCAAAAGCTTTTCCATATGATTTCCTCAAAGCAGGTGTACTGACTATAACAAGGTCATCTAAGTGGACCTCATAGAATAGGAGTTCCCTGATTGGGGTTGTTAATCTGGTCCAATCAGGGAGCCTTAGCTGACAGATATAAACAGGAGTGTCAGACATATTGTTCACTCTGAGAGGCTGTGAGGGAGCTGACGGTTTCCCGGCCTCTGTAGAGTTATTTCAGCAGGGTGGCTGTCGCTTTGCTGAAGGATCCACAGAGCAGGATCCACAAACAGCCATGAAATTTATGTTAATGAAAGAGTGTAGACCACACCATTAGAACGCCTTAGTCTTCTTTGCTTTCATACCTGTACTGTCAGATGGGTCAAAAACCTTGCCTGAAGGACAGTACCTTTGGCAATGCAGCTCTCCCTTATTACTGCACTGAAGTGTTGCTGGAAGTGCACATTGCCTTCAATAGGTTTCACCTTTAAGGACTCCAAGGCTGTGTGTCAGTAATGTAACTGCCAGCTGTCAATCTGCTATAGATCTGAAAACTGCATTCACAAGTCTGTTGGTTTGCAGTAATGTTTGCTTCATCGCTTATAATGCGTTTTAATATTTAAAAAATCACCAGAGGTATGGAATGTGGAGCCAAATTGGATTGCGATATCCTCATGGATAGATGCCATGACTGCACATCATTTTCAATTCCAGCTTTCTTAATTGAATTTAAATTCCACTACTATGGTGGGATTTAAATCTTCATTCTCAGATCGTTACCCTGCACCTCTAGATTACAGACCAATGATATTACCACTACCTGGTCAATTCCCCCATATCTTCTGGAAATATTCTCTCTGAATCCATTCTATCAATTTTTAAAATAGTTTTGAAGAACTTTAGCACGTCACTCAGAGTGGTAGAGATACACGGCATGGAAGCAGGCCCTTCGGCCCAACTCGTCCATGCCACCCAGATATCCTAACCTAAGCAAGTCCCATTTTCCAGCACTTGGCCCATATCCCTCTAAACCCTATCTATTCACATACCCATCTAGGTGCCTTTAGCAATGCAGCATGTCAATCCTTCCCTGCTAACAAATTTCTGGCACACGGGATGGACAATAAATGTTACCCAAATTGGAAATGCAGAAGAAACCTTGCATGAAAAGATGAGGATGTTGACCTTGCTACCAAGGAAGGGGGTTGAAGAAAATGATGTAGATGTATTTAAGGTGAAGCTCAACAAGCATAAGAGGGTGAAAGGTGCGGAGGGTTACATTGATAGATTTAGATGAGGAAAGAGAGGGCTATTAACATCAGCTTGGATTGGATGGGTCAAGTGGTCTACTTTGATGCCCATATTTATTTTTACTCATTTACGGGATATGAGTGTCGCTGGCTAGGCCAATATTTATTGCGCTCCCGACTTGCACACTATGGGTCGCTATGGGTCTGGAGTCACATGTGGCCCAGACCAAGGTAAGGATGGCAATTTCATTAAAGGGCATTCATGAACCAGATGAGCTTTTCCAACAATTGGCAATGGCTTCATAGTCATCAATTATTGCATTGAATTCAGATTCCACTACCTACCATGGGCCGTCTTGAACCTCTGTCCCCAGAATTTTACCTGGGTCTCTGAACTAACATTCGAGTGATAGCACCATTTGGCCATTGCTTGCTCTGGTATCCTGTTCAATCATGTGCGACATTATCTGAAAAGGACCCGGGAAATCTTTGTTTTCTGGGAATGGCAAACCTTGCATTTGCACGTATGACGAGGAATAACATTATACTGATAAATCTACCAGAATATTCACCCTTAGACAGCTGAAAGGGGCAGAGAATTTTAAAGACAATTGAGCACATTCATTCTGCTGCCCACTGGGGGTAATTTTGACTTCATTAGAAATTAAAATGGAGAGAAATGTATAATGGCTGGTCTGATCCAATATCTCTAATTTTACACTGTTATCAAAGTGAAAGTTAGGATTCCTGTTCACTTTATTCCTGTTCCTTTCACTTCTCTTTTTGATTAATATTTTTTTTGAAAAGTATATTTTTTTTCTTTAAAAAAGGAGAGCAAATGTTTATACAGTGGTTTATATCAGCATTATGCTGGTCTGAAGGTACTTTGCAGAGTTAATTAGCACGTGGAGTACAATGGCTGCTGAGATTTAGCCACATGCTTGAGTGGCTCAGTTAGTAATGTTCCTGCCTCTACGCTGGAAGATCTCACAATCAAATCCCACTCCAGAACTTGCTGACAATACGGACAATATTGCTGGATTCCATTGCTCCTTTAATTTGCCATAGCCTCCTGGGATATGGAAATAAAGTTGGAAAATCAGGTTAATATAGTCAAGTCTTAATTAACCAGCACTGAGGTGATGGGATGAATGGCCACCTTTTATGTTCTAAGTGTCAATGCCATGCCATATTGCTTTCCATTCAGCTTCTCCTCAATATCCATTTTAAAGTTTATTTAAATGCTTTATGAAGGTCAGTTCCAAACAGCATTCGATGTTCAAGAAAATGCTTTTAGATTCTGTCTCAGTGCTATCGAGATGTACAGCACAGAAACAGACCTTTCAATACAACTCATCTATGCCGACCTGATATCCTGAATTAATCTAGTCCCATTTGCCAGCATTTGGCCCATATTCCTCTAACCCGTCCTATTCACATCCCCATCCAGTTACCTTTTAAATGTTGTTATTGTACCAGCCTCTGCCACTTCCTTTGGCAGCTCATTCCATACACACACCACCCTCTATGTGTAAATTGGTCCCTTTTAGGTCTTTTCCCTCTCATTCAAAACCCATACGCTCCAGTTTTAGACTCCCCCACCCTAGGAAAAAGACCTCGGCTATTCACCCTATCCTTGCCTCTCATGATTTTATAAACTTCTTTAAGGTCACCCCTCCGCTTCCAATGCTCCAGGGAAAATAGTCTCAACCTATTCAGCCTCTCCCTATAGCTCAAACTCTCCAACCCCATCAACATCCTTGTAAATCTTTCTGCATGCTCTTAAGTTTAATATCTTTCCTATCGCAGGGAGATCAGAATTGAACTTCTCTGAGTCAGCATTGGAAAGAGAACATCAAAACATAAATGGAGTGTTTGCTCTTAAATATTCATGGTGGCACTTAGAGTCACAGAGTCATAGAGATGTACAGCACGGAAACAGACCCTTCAGTCCAACTCATCCATGCCGACCAGATATCCCATCCCAATCTAGTCCCACCTGTCAGCACTTCGCCCATATCCCTCTAAACCCTTCCTATTCATATACCCATCCAAATGCCTCTTAAATGCTGCAATTGTACCAGCCTCCACCACTTCCTCTGGCAGCTCATTCCAAACACGTACCACCCTCTGCATGAAAGGGTTGCCCCTTAGGTCTCTTTTATATCTTTCCCCTCTCACCCTAAACCTAAGTTCTGGACTCCCCCAACCCATGTTTGTTTATCCTATCCATGCCCCTTATGATTTTATAAACCTCTCTAAGGTCACCCCTCAGCCTCCGATGGTGCAGGGAAAAAAGCTCTGGCCTATTCAACCTCTCCTTATAACTCAAATCCTCCAATCCTGGCAACATCCTTGTAAATCTTTTTTGAACCCTTTCAAGATCTCAGAAGTCTCTCTCTCACTGCTTCCGATAGGAAGGAGACCAGAATTGCACACAATATTGCAACAGTGGCCTAACCAATGTCCTGTACAGCCGCAACATGACTTCCCAACTCCTGTACTCAATACTCTGACCAATAAAGGAAAGCGTTCCAAATGCCTTCTTCACTATCCTATCTACCTGCGACTCCACTTTCAAGGAGCTATGTACCTGCACACCAAGGTCTCTTTGTTCAACAACACTCCCTAGGACTTTACCATTAAGTGTATAAGTCCTGCTAAGATTTGCTTTCCCAAAATGCAGCACCTCGAATTTATCTGAATTAAACTCCATCTGCCACTTCTCAGCCCATTGGCTCATCTGGTCCAGATCCTGTTGTAATCTGAGGTAACCTTCTTCGCTGTCCACTACACCTCTAATTTTAGTGTCATCTGCAAACTTAATAACTACCTCACATCCAAATCATTTATATAAATGATGAAAAGAAGTGGACTCAGCACTGATCTTTTGGCACTGCACTGGTCATAGACCTCCAGTCTGAAAAACAACCCTCCACCAAAACCCTGAGGCAATTCTGTATCCAAATGGTTAGTTCTCCCTCTATTCCATGAGATCTAACTTTGCTAACCAATCTCCCATGAGGAACCTTGTTGAACGCCTTACTGAAGTCCAGATAGATCACTTAAGAACATACTCTCATTTTTTTGCAGCCTACTTCCTGCCTTCACCTATCCCCACTTCACCATCCTGCCCCTGCCTCTCCTTTTAGCTGCAACTCCCCCCACACACACTCCCAGTCCTGTATAAGGGTGACACCCGAAATGTCAATATGTCCACCTCCTGATGCTGCCTGGCTTGCTGTGCTCTTCCAACCTCCTGTCTGTCTATTTTGGATTCCGGCAATTTTGTTTTGTTTCTAAACAAGTTTATACCACTATGAAGTCTCTTCAAAGGATGCCTGCTTTCAAGAAGTTCTCTTCCTCCCTCACATCTGGCACGAAGCCATTTTTTTTGCTCCGCATGGGCATCCAGAAAGTGGCCATGGATAATGTAGCGATTAGAATGAGGTCAGCCTGCTGGATGTCATTGGGGCTGCTAATTGGTCCTATCAGGGAGCCCTGGCTGACATAAAGAGGATGGGTCTCACAGATAATGGCACGCTGGTGCCTGATGCTATATGAGGCTGTACTACAGTCAAGGACTGTTCATGCATAAATAAAGGGTGACATGTTGACAGAATCCCAGCCTCTGTGGAGTTATTGCAGATACACCCAGTCAAGAAAGACTCCCTCAGCTTGTTCAGTGTCTGCAATGTGCCAGGTAGGAGGCCTTTACGGCTGGTTCTCTTATCCTAAGCAAGTGAAATCCTCTTAGGAGCATCTATATTCCATTGCCTCCGTTGAATTCTGCAGTTCAAGTGTCTCATTTTGAAGCCAGCACATTTGGAACCACTTGCACAGCTTGAAGCTGCAATGAGACAATGAAAAGATTTCTGTTAAACTACTTAGGAGCACCTTAAATGGATTCACATGCATGAACTGCTTTGATATGGCACCCAAGTTTAATTTGTAATGAAGTCGAAACTACTCCCAGTATGCATAGCAGAATTAACGTGCTTAATTTTCTTTTAAATCCCCTATATATTTTAATGTTGTAAGGCTGAGAATTGGAGTAAATGTATGAATATTATTTTGCATTGGCAAACAGAGTGAACAATTTCCACTCAGCAAGAATACGTAAACAAGAAAAAGAACAGGAAGACAAATTACTTGTTGAATAAAAAAGGGAGAGTGCTGGATGAACTCAGCAGGTTGGAAGCTTTGAGATAGGGAGAGGCTGATTGGCTGGGGATACTTTCCTTGGAGCTTCAGAGGCTGAGGGGTGACCTTACAGAGATTTATAAAATCATGAGCAGCATGAATAGGGTGAATCTTTATCCCAGGGTGGGGGAGTCCAAAACTAGAGGGCATAAGTTTAAGGAGAGAGGAATTTAAAAGGGACCCGAGAGGCAACTTTTTCACACAGAGGGTGGTGCATGTATGGAATGAGCTGCCAGAGGAAGTGGGATAGGCAGATATAATTACATAGGAAAGGTTTAGAGGGATGTGGGTCAAAAGCAGGCAAATTGGGACTAGTTCAGTTTAGGAGACGTGGTTGCCATGGACGAGTTGGGCTGAAGGGCCTGTTTCCATGCTGTATGTCTCTATGAGTCTCGGCCTGGCAGTATCTGTAGTGAGAGAAAGAGAGGTAATGTTTCAAATCTGATATGGCTCTTCTTCAAAGTCAGTGTTAACTCTGTTTCTCTGTCCGCAGACGCTGCCAGTCTTGCTGAGTCTCTCCAGCATATCGTCTTTTCTTTTAAATTTCAGGCATCCAGCGCCTGCAGTATTTGGTTTTATTCGATATGTCAGTCTTCATTGTAAAAGGGTTTGACAAGGGGAGCAAGGTAGTCTTACTGCAATTGTTCAGGGCTTTGGTGAGATCACACCTGCAATATTGTGTGCAGTTTTGGTCTCTTTACTTAAGAAAATATTTACTCACCATAGAAACAGTATAATGAAGGTTCAGCAGACTGATCCCTGAGATAGTAGGTTTGTTACATGAGGAGAGGTTGGATGAACTGGGCCTATATTTGCTGGAGTTTAGAAAAATGAGAGGGGATGGTGTTTGATAGGACTGGGCAGCCTGGATACAGGAATGATTTTTCCCTTACCCAAGGAGTTGAATACCAAGGAATCTTGATTTCAGTTCATGTTGTTGACCTTTCAGTCTGACCTGAGGAGAATTTCCTTCGCTCATGTGTGGTGAGTCTGTGGAATTCTGTACCGCATAGGGCAACTGAGGCCAAGTTGTTGAGTATGGTTGAGAATGAAAGAGATTTCTAGAGACTAAAGGCATCAATGGGTGTGGAGAGAGTGTGGGTGCATGGAGGTGTGATAGGGGAACAGCTATGACCACGTTGAATGGTGGAATGGCCTGACGGGCTGAATAGCCAACCTCAGCTCGTATTCTCTGTTTCTTTGTTTTAACAAAAGGAGGAACTGAGCCAGGACATTCAGAGAGTTGTAATATGCCCCCACGCAAGCAGAGTAGGTCTCAACTTAGGGGCTTCATTGTAGGAAGTCGCAATCTATGTGCTTAAGCATTTTATTAACTGATATTCAGCAATCAGGCTAGTTAAACACTATCCTGCAACGTTCACCACATCCCTCACACATATTACAAAACTTACTGATGATGGATATCCTTTCCACCGTGTCAAAGATTTGGAACCTTTCAAGGCCTAGAGCTCTGGCAGATATGAATGGAACAAACTGGTGACCAATTATCATTCTTAGGTATCTCCTTTCCGCCACTTGGTGGCACATTGTGGTACTACAAGTTTGCAGCAATCCATGGATTTTTCTGAAGTCTTTGAGGTCTGAACATTTGTACTTGATGCACCTGAGCTAGATGACTACCATGCCTTATTTTCTTTTAAAATTCCTGAATAGAAAATGATTTGTGCAGTAGTGCAGATTTTGCTTTGGAAACAGTGGACTAATACTTTGTCAAATAAATGTGTTTGACAGCCAACACATGATGGAACAGAATTTAGGGACAGAATAGCCTTCTGCTGGTTATCTGTTAAAAAAGCAGTCATCTCACAGGTTTGGTGGTAGGAGGTTTGCATGTCTTGGGCTGCAAGAGTGATGAGGGGCAGAGCAGAAGGGGAAAAGAGCAATGACAAACAACACTAAGAAGCCTTGCCTAATCAGTTTGAGGGAGCTGTCAATCTCTATCTGGTTGTTGCTGTAAATAGCACCGTAGAGAGGATAACCTAAGCCGGGACACCTCTGGTGCTTTCACCCTGGTGGATGCTCCAACTCTCGCCTCAGTTCGATGTGCAATCAGGAGCAACCCAGGGCAAAGGAAGCAAGATCCAAAAACTGTGACGGGATTTACAGGATCAACTGGTAGAACAATTCTGTGGGGATAACAGGATTACATTTTAAGCTTGGGCTTGTATTTCTTTGAGCGTAAAAGGTTAAGGGATGATCCAGCTGAAATCACAAAGTGTTACAGGGCAGAAAGAGGCCACCCGGTCCATCGTGTCTGCACCAGCTTTTCAAACGATCAACGTTACCCAGAGCCAATCTCCTGCCTTTTCCCCATATCCCTGCATGTCATTACTATCCAACTAACATCCAATGCCCTCTTGAATGCCTCACTTGAACCTGCCCCACCACAGCTCCAGTCAGTGTATTCCACGCTCCAACTATTTGCTGTCTGAAAGCATGTTTTCTTTCGCTTTATCCTTGCTTCATTTGCACATTACTTTAAATCAATGCTCTCTTGTTCTTTTTTCCTTTCTACAAGCAGGAACAACTTCCCCTGATCAGTTTTATACAGCCTGTCCATGATTTTGGAAACCTTGACCAAATCTCTTTTCGGGTCTTTTCCTCTCTGAGGGGAGCAGTCCCAACTTCTACAATCTAAAGAGGAAACTTCTTCAGCCAGAGAGTGATGAATCTGTGGAATTCACTGCCACAGAAGGCTGTGGAGGCCAGGTCATTGAGTATATTTAAGACGGAGATGGATAAGTTCCTGATTGCCAAAGGGATCAAAGGTTATAAGGAGAAAACGGGAAAATGGGCTTGAAAAAGTCATGATCGAATGGCAGAGTATATGTGATGAGCTGAAAGGCATAATTTCTGCCATAATGTCTTATGGTCTATCCTCGAAACTGGTTTCTCATTCCTGGAGTCACTCTTGTAAATGGCTTCTGCCCTCTCTCCATTGCATTCACATCCTTCCTATAGTGTGACACCTATAACTGTACTCCAGTTGAGCTCTAATAAATCTCATACAAATGTTGAGGTACCCATCTAATACACAACAGCTATCCCACCAACTAGCACCACACTCCCATCTGCTAAAGAATTGGGGTTGCTATGGGAATCATACGCATATACTGTGGATAGTGATGGGCAAAGCTGTAATTTTCTTATAGCTGACCAGGAATCTCTTCTGCTGTTGCTGTTTGTTGTGTGTTGGATGATTTACAGACCAATACTAAACCTACCTGACTGCACGATGAATGCAATGATAATGGCCACCAGGTCCTGGAGTGAGACTTGAACCTGGAGATTTCAGTTCAAGGGCACGACCATGATCCACCTCTTTTGTTTAAGTACGACCGAAGCTCATCAGAGACAGTGTCAAGAAGCACCTCTTCACAAATGACAATGAAAACCATTCTCCAAAAGGCTGTTGAAAGATGAGGGAGGGTTGAAATGCTCAAGTGAAGGCAATAAACCGGAGATGGGTAGATATTTGTTCGGTCAACGACCTAAACGTCACGGAACCAAAGCAGATAAACTGGGCTGAGGTAAGATCAGCTTAAACCTCATCTGGATGAACGCTGCTCCAACAACAACTGGGAATGGGCAAAAAAAGTACTGGCCACTCCAGAGTCACCCCCAACCTGTGAGTGAAATAAAAAGTGCCACAATCGACTTAAATGCCAGAACAGTATCCATGGGCAGAATGGCTTCCTCACATGTCAAAATCTGTCAAGGAGTGTGTATTTGATTTATTTGATATTTTTTCTTCTTTCTCCGTTTTTTTGGTTATTTCAGGATTTAGCTCCTATCTGCTAATATGGAAAAAGTATTGGAATTTCTTGAATTGAAGAATTTGTCATTTGGCTGTGGGAATGTGTGAACACCTGTTACCTCATAAAATGCAGGAAAAGAATGTCTCTGATATTCTCAAAGCACCAATAGCTTGATTTTCTGCTTGGCTTGTGTTAGATACAGTTACTAATGGCTTTCCAGTGCTGCTTTATGATGTATATACATATAAGTGTCATCAAGAGGCTATTAGCTACATGGCATTAGAATGCATCAAAAATTCTTTAATTGGCACAGATATTTGTTTACAAGGCAGCAGTTCATCACCTGATCTGTTAGCGACAAACTGAGAAGAGAATTGACATTAGATAAGATGGAACCAGAGACCTACCCTGTAGACAGCACAGATTGATGTGGAATCAATTAAGTCACTGATAGAGGAGGTGATGTGTCACATTGCAAATACAAGTACATTTGGTAAATCCAATATTCTACCTATTGTCTTAGAAAGTTCTTTCTCCCCCCTCTCTCCTCTACCTTATTCAGTTGCTCTCTCACACTCCACTCTAACAAGTTTCTCACTCCCTCATTTTATACATTCCTTTTCTCCCACTCCACTTTAGTCTGAAATGGTTTCCTGGCTCCATTTTATCCAGCAATGAACTCTTCTGCCATTTGATCTTCTGTCAGTTTTTTTGTTCTACTTTATCCAAACATTTGATTAGATTAAATTCCCTACAGTGTGGAAACAGGCCCTTCAACCCAACTAGTCCACACCGACGCTCCAAAGAGTAACCCACCCCTCTGACTAATGTACCTAACACTATGGGCAATTCACCATGGCCAATTCACCTGGCCTGGTTTGTGGGAGGAAACTGGATCACCCAGAGGAAGCCCACGCAGACACAAGGAGAATGTGCAAACGTCACACAGATAGTCGCCCGAGGCTGGAATCGAACTGGGACCCTGGTGCTGTGAGGCACTGAACCACCGTGCCGCCCCGCAGAGCCTCATCTGAAGTGTGATCTGCTAGTACATATGACCACTAGGTATTCATTCTACCTTCTTTGGAGGCTTATGTTTTATATCTCATTCCTACCACATCCTAACAAATCCATAATATTCTGATCACCATGACTAAATTCAGGAGCATTCATCCATGACTTCCATTCCTCACTCAAAAGACCGGTAACACAAGTTGGAATATTGTGATTATGAAGGGGGTAAATGATTCACTTCAAGAGGGCTGTGAAATGAGTGGAGAGGTGGCAAATTAAATTTAATACAGAGAACTGTGAAATTATGTAGTTTTCAAAGACGGATGTTGAATCTTGTTAAAGGTACTGGGGTATGTGATGATGCTGTCACTTTAAAAGGTTATTTTGTCCTGGTTTTGTGTTTGAGAGATGTGGTAAGGCAGAGGTGCTGAACTGGCTACTGAAGACATCTGAAGTACAATCAAAATATAATCCATACTTGCCTTTGCAGAATTAATAGTCATTGACACTTGCAGTAATTTGACAAAATTACACAATTGCTTCAAGCCAGATTTCCAACTCATTGACAATGGGTTGCGTTAACAACATATGAATAGATACCAAGTGCCATGTTTCTACTTTCAGCTCCTGAGTAACATTGCAGATTTTAACAGTCTTTGGCATGCTCTTTTGAATTCCAGTACTCTGCCTCGAAGTGCACAATCAGCGAATTATTGTGCTGCATGTGTCTATACATATAATTTCAACAGCTTTGTGGATAAGTGGCATGATGAGAAGCCATTTTAATCAGATCTAATCAGCCCACTCATAGTGACTTAGCTGATCTGAGTCAGTGTGACAGAAGAAATAGCCTCTGTGCTTGCTGACCCATATTGGCTTCTGAGCTGGCAACTCCTTAGTTATAAAATTCTGTCCTCTGTTTTCATAGAGTCATAGAGATGTACAGCATGGAAACAGACCCTTTGGTCCAACTCATCCATGCCGACCAGATATCCCAACCCAATCTAGTCCCACCTGCCAGCACTTGGCTCATCTCCCTTTAAACCTTTCCTATTCATATACCCATCCAGATGCCTTTTAAATGCTATAATTGTACCACCCTCTGTGTGAAGACGTTGTTTCTTAAGTCCCTTTTATATCTTTTCCCTCTCACCCTAAACCTGTGCCCTATTGTTCTGGACTCCCCCACCCCAGGGAAAAGACCTTGTCTATTTACCCTATCCATGCCCCTCATGATTCTATAAACCTCTATAAGGTCACCCCTCAGACTCCGACACGCCAGGGAAAACATCCCCAGCCTGTTCAGCCGCTCCCTATAGCTCAAATCTTCCAACCCTGGCAACATTCTTGTAAATCTTTTTTGAACCCTTTCAAGTTTCACAACATCATCCCAATAGGAAGGAGACCAGAATTGCACACAATATTGCAACAGTGGCCTAACCTATGTCCTGTACAGCTGCAACATGACCTCTCAACTCCTCTACTCAGTGCTCTGACCAATAAAGGAAAGCATACCACACGCCTTCTTCACTATCCTATCTACCTGTGACTCTACTTTCAAGGAAATATGAACCTGCACTCCAAGGTCTCTTTGTTCAACAACATTCCCCAGGAACTTACCATTGTATAAGTTTTGTTCTGATTTGTTTTTCCAAAATGCAGCACCTCACATTTATGTAAACTAAACTCCATCTGCCACTCCTCAGTCCATTGGCCCACCTGATCAAGATTCCATTGTACTCTGAGGTAACCTCCTTCGCTATCCACTACACCTCTAATTTTGGTGTCATCTGCAAACTTCCTAACTATACATCCTAATGACCCTCCACAATCTCTCCTCCACCTGCAACCTTACTTGGCTGAACAAGGCTAAGAGATTCCTGCACTCTTCCAATCTTGATCATTTACATGCCTCTGATTTTCATTGATCTACCGATACTGGATGTGTCTTCAGCTGCCTTGGCACCAACCTTCAGAATTCCCTTCCCACACTGCTCCACTCTCTATCTTTCTTCCTTGTAACCTACCACGTCCACCAAGCTTTTGGTCATCTGCCCTCACAATGGACAGAGGTTTGGTATTTATTAATTGTATAAATTAATGTTTATTTATACAGGTGGAACATTCATTGGATAAATATTTCATTTGAGTATGAAGATTCACTTATTAGCACCTCTCTGTGTGGAGTTTGCACATTCTCCCCGTGTCTGCATGGGTTTCCTCTGGGTGCTCCGGTTTCCTCCCACAGTCCAAAAAATGTGGTTAGGTGAATTGGCCATGCTAAATTGCCCGTAGTGTTAGGTGAAGGGGTAAATGTAGGGGAATAGGTCTGGGTGGGTTGCGCTTCAGAGGGTTGGTGTGGGCTTGTTGGGCCGAAAGGCCTGTTTCCACACTGTAAGTAATCTAATCTAATCTTATAAAAAAACACCGGTGGTGGGTTGCAGAGTTAGATGATATACAGTCAGAATATTTCACTTTGTGAATATGAGTCGATGAAGTGTGGAACTGGAAAAGGTACAGCAGGTCAAGCAGCATCAGAAGAGGAGGGACGTTCATGTTTCAGGTCACTGTCGTAATGAAAGGTTCTGACCTGAAAGGTTGACTTTCCTGCTCCTCCAATGCTGTCTGATCTGCTATGCTTTTCCCAGCTCCACACTTTATCAACTCTAACTTTCCAGCATCTACAGCCCTCACTATCTCCAAGTCACTTTATGAATATGTCGAGAATGGACATACTCTTTCATCATTAGGCACCATTTTTTTCTATTACAGTAAGTTGAACAGGAATAGACCAGAAGTTCAAATTTACACTTTCTAGATTTAGTCACAAAGTGAAGCAATACAAATATATCGGTCCTAACTCTTTGTGCTTCGCTCTGCCTTGCAATGGCTTATTGCAATCAACACTCTAAGGAAGTGCACGCTGTTTGCTGCTATACAGTATTTCCATTTGAAAGCTGTGGCCTGATAAAATTAGATTTTGCCTGACTGACTTCTTGCTGCTTTTCACTTAATTCTATGGTATTTCCTCTTCTGGTCAGGGTGATTGATTGTGTCATTATCTCTTCAATTAATTTTCACTAATCTGTATTTCTTTACAAAAAGAAACAAATTTCTTTCCAGCCTAGTGATGTACAGTCATGAATCAACGTGAGTTCAGATTGTGTCTCCATGAAATCCCACTCCAGATCCCTTCACCATTACATATTTGAAGAAGAATCATAGCAGAGTCAGAACGTTAACTCTGTTCTCTATCTACAGATGCTGTCAGATCTGCTGAGTTTCTCCAACATTCTCTGTGTTTTGTTTCAGATTTCTGACACCTGCAGTATTTTATCCTTATGTATCATTGTATCAAATTTATTTCAATTTGTGCTAGTCCCCCATTTCTCGAAGTTGAAAAGTGGACAGGTGCATGTATGTCACTTCCTAACTGAACCACACACAGACTCTCACCCCTGAGTTTCACAGAAGGAGACCCAATTGGTCAGGGTAAAAAAGAAACCTTGTGTTCCAATTTCATCGGAAAGATTGCACCAATTATCAAGTCTCACTGTTCCACAATCTAGCAGTTAAATGGCCAAGATGATCACTTTGCCTGATCCTTTGCTTTTCAGGCCAGAAACAATTCCCACTAAGTTTGCAAGGATATAACCATTCATTGTAAACAAATCTATTCTGTAATGAGTAGCAGAAAAACATTACTAAATTGTTACATGCAACTTAAACTATACTCTAAAATTCCGTATACCCACCCTGCACCCATTCACAAAAAACAGATGGAAGGTAGATGGTTTGCTTCCCGTGTTATTTGTGGAAAATAGTAATGAAGTAAAATGATTTCTGCGGGTTAAAAGTATAGGCCATAAGGTGGAGAGTTACTTTTCATTTTTGGTGTTGTCAGCACTGCAACAGCTATTCCTCTCTTTCATAGATGATAGGGTGGACCCAATTCATTCCTTATATAAAATTGGTTTCTTTTTGACATTTTTTGTATTTTGCTCATACAGAGGAGAGAGAGGTATTGCATTTACTGGCCCTCACTGCCTGTAATAGTCCACAGCTGGATCAATCCAGTGGCTGTTTCGAAGCAGTTTTTCCTAAACACAGGTTCCTGGTGCCACGGTGACTCAATACTACAACAATCTTTCTGCTGTAAAAAATATCTTGTGCACCTAAAAGTGCATCGCACAATCCCGCTTAATTTTTCAAATTGCAAACTGTCCTGAAGTTTTATCTAACTGTGGCTGACCTCTATTATATTTATAACCAAAAAGAGAAAGAAAAAGGTCCCTCAAACTAGCAATGCCTGCAATGAAGCTGTCCATCATACGTCAGTGTCTTCACTGTGTAATGACATGTGAGGTGGCAACATTTGGAGCAAATCCAGGAAAGGTGTCCTCTTATTGCTGGTCACTACAGTTCAAAACATAGAACTTTATGTTTATGAGCCCAATTACGACCATAAAGAGGAGAGGATCTCAGTGCAATGGGGTGAGGCTGGTGGAGATGGAGGAAGAAGGTTGGGAAGTTTATTATAAATTCATTTGCTCAATAATTTCTTTCAGGGAAAGAGACCTGCCACCTAGGAGCGGCAATAGCCCATTGGTACTATCACTGGACTGTTAATCCAGGCACCCAGGTAATATGCTTGCGACCTGGATTTGAATCCTGCTAGATGGTGGAATTTGAATTCAATTAACATCTGAGAAATCCTGATGAAGGGCTTATGCCTGAAACGTCGATACACCTGCTCCGTGGATGCTGCCTGACCTCCTGTGCTTTTCCAGCTCCACACTCTTCGAATCTGGAATGAAGAGTCTGATGGTGACCATGAAACCATTGTTGAACTTGGGAAAAATCCATCTGGTTCACTAATGTCCTTTTGGGAAGGAAACTGCTATCCTTACCTTGTCTGGCCTATAGATCTATAGCAATATGGTTGACTCTTAACTGCCCTTGGACAAATAGGGATGGCTTGGCCAATGATGCCCACGTCCTGTGGATGAATAATTTTTAAAAAATTCCTCACCTGTTCTGGCCTCCCTGTGTTTCCAGGCACACAGCAATGCGTTTGACTCTTAATTGCCCTCTGAAATTTAACCACAGCCCTTCACGTTCAGTGGTGTTACCATCACTGAATCCTCCACTATTAACATCCTGGGGAAGTTACTCAGAAACTCAGCTGGATTCAGCACTTACACACAGTGGCTACAAGAGCAGGTCAGAGGCTAGGAATACAGGTCATTCTACTATAAGGCACATTCGTTAACACAAATTTGCGGTAATGCGATTGACAAATTGGGGACACTGTTTCTAAACTGCAAACTTTAAAAATGTGTGTTGGCTGTAACGTGATTACATCGCCAACACTTAATCGCTGTTTCAAAAGCTTGGTTTTTCTATAATGCGGGGCCACCCAGGAACACAACCATCACTTTATAGAAAAACTATCTGTACAGCAATGAGTAACTCCCCAAAGCCTGTCCAGAATTTACAAGGCACAAGTCAGGAGTGTGATGGAATACTCCCCACTTGTCTGGATGGGTGCAGCTCCAACAACACTCAAGAAGCTTGACACCATCCTGGACAAAGCAGCCCACTTGATTAGCTCCACATCCACCAGCTTCCAAGAACATTTGTTGGTGAACTTGACAACAGCATGATTAAGGGCATCTTTGCTACCTGCAGGTATAAGATAGATCACCACAAGTATCAGCACAGTACTCAGAGTAGTACTGTACACAGTGCCTTTATTAATGAACAACTTCACATGATAATTTGTTTATAACGTGATGAGAATTACTGCTTGGTACAACTCCAAACATTGAACAGTATCTTCATGATCAAATGCACAATAATCCATCATTCAAAGTACAATAATCTAATCCATAGTATGCAGAATCTGAAAACCACATTGACCAGAATGTTTGCCTCGGCAAAATTTGATTACTCTTTTCTTAAGATATGCCTGGATCTTATTATAGTCCGTAAATGACTCTGCATGGTATTATTGTGCAAATAATTCATATCAAATTACCTTGTTGCTTCACTTGATGCTCATTTATTTTAAACAAGCTGACAGATTGCTTTGCTAGTTGGCAAGTTAATTTATCATCGACATGTTAGGTGATTGTCCAATGATGTCACTTGGCCTGACAACCGAGCATTATAATTTAGAAATATTTGGCCCAAATTGTTTTTAGCCTTCAATTAAATTACTTTTGAAGCTCAGATTAATCTTGTAAATTCAGGAAACATTGTGACCACCTTTATAATTTTGAGCTTAAGAAGGCTTCCGAAGTGACTTAGAAATGTTTCAAAGTTTTGCTGTGCTCAACCCATCTTTGATTGTACTTCAGCCAGGCCAGTGCTGAGATTGTCTCCTGGCATCTAAAAATCTCTCTGATTACCTCCTATTTCAACTCGCTGTTGAAAATCTGCTTCTTTCAGCGTTTCCAGCAAAAAAATCATCCAGATAACATGGTCTCCCATTTCTGGGAGGCATCAAAGGAACTCAAACAATGTCCTGATATTCCTTTCATGGCATCTGGACACCTCTAATTAGACCAGCATTATTAATCATCCTTAATTGCCCTTGAACTTCATTACTAGGCTATTGCAGAAGGCAGCTAGCAGTTAATCCATTGTTGTAGGTCCAGAGTTACTTGAAGGCAAGACCAGATAAGGATGGTGGATTTCCTTCTCCAAAGTGCTTTACGAAACTGAGTGCCTTGTGAGACCATCACAAAAGGTCTTTAAGAATTTGTGTTAAGACATTGGTATGGATCTGGACTGGAGTCACATAAAGTTCAGACAGCAAGTTCCTAACCTAAAGGACGCTAGTGAACCCGATGATCTCATGATCAGGATTACTGAGGCAATATTCCAGGATTTTATCAATTGAGTTTGAATGCCACCAGTTGGGATTGGAGGATTCAAACTCATGACCACAGATCATTGGTGTGGACTACTGGATTACTAAACTCGTGTCATCACTACAATACCACTGTCTTCTGATGTAATTAATAACTCAGAGAACTTTGGAGTCCCATAATGCTTGCCTGATTTTGATTCAACTCCATCAAGAGTCCAAACTACCTCACATCTGCTGTAAGCATGCAGTTTAATTGGCTTGTCAAATTTGACTTGGATTTTGATATATCACTCTGAAGTGATCTGGGCATAAATAATTCAACATGCCCCACTACGAATTATATAATATAATGTCCCAAGTGGTTTATACTCCTTGTTTTGTCAATAAACTGAATTCAGATTGATTTCCCAAGTGTTGAAACGTTGATACGCAATCAAAATGTGATTCAGTTTTATCTTCTTCACCGTGGTTTTATTATTCAATAAGTTGTACTAAATGATACAATTGTAAAGGGTCACTGGAACAAAGAGAGACAGGGTGGGATGTACATACATCTTTGAAGGTGGCAGGAGAGGCCTAGAAAAACCTAAAAATGATCCCTCTTCATCTAGCTTATCTTTCTTGTTCATCAAGATTAGATTCCCTACAGTGTGGAAACAGGCTATTTGGCCCAACAAGTCCACACCGACCTTCCAAAGAGTAACCCGCCCAGACCCATTCCCTTACCCTATATTTACCCCTGACTAATGCATCTAACACTATGGGCAATTTAGCATGGTCAATTCACCTGATCTGTACATCTCTGGATTGTGGGAGGAAACCCACACGGACTCAGGAAGAATGTGCATACTCCACACAGACAGTCACCCAAGGCTGGAATCAATGCGGGTCGCTAGTGCTGTGAGGCAGCAGTGCTAACCACTGAGCCATTGTGCCACCCAGTGAACAAACTCCTGTTACTGTCTGTCTATAATTGCTCGATCTTTATCATGGCAGTAAATTGGAGATTGTGCAGCCAGGCGAAACGGACATCCTGTCTTGCTAATCTCCATATTGCCTGTCCCTAATTGCTCAGAGGGCAATTAAGAGTCAACCACATTGCTGTAGATCTGGAGTCACATGCAGGATAGACAAATTAAGGATGGAAATAAAACACATCACCCTGTATTGGCCAGGAATCGAACCCAGCCCCCCGCATAGATGGTGAGAAGTCTACCACTGAACCACCAATGAATGCATCTACTTACATTACCTCCTATTATATGCACCTACATTATTCACTTCAATTGCTTTCCACATCCTAATCAACTCTAGGTTACTGAATCCCTATTAAGAATGTATGGTGGCTCAGTGGTTAGCAGCCTCCCAGGACCTGGGTTCGATTCCACCCTCGGGCAACTGTCTGCGGGGAGTTTGAACATTCTCCCCGTGTCTGCATGGGTTTCCTCTGGGTGCACCAGTTTCCTCCCACAATCCAAAGATGTGCAGATTAGGTGAGTTGGCCATGCTAAATTCCCCATCGTTTTATGCACATTAGTCAGGGGTAAATAGAGGGTAAGGGAATGGGTCTGGGTGCGTTACTCTTCAGAGGGTCAGCGTAAACCCATTAGGCCAATGGCCTGTTTCCATACTGTAGGGAATCTAATCTATTAAGTATATTGGTGACTATCTTGCACTTATGATCTCTATTTTGTCACAAACATCTCCTCGTCCCCTCCACCACCAAACCCCCAATGTTCAAAAACTAGCTCATGTGATAGTATTTTCTGTGCAGTCTACCCTGCCACTCCCTTCAAAATCATGATGCTGTCTCGTGGATCAGCCCTCAGTTTTCTCTTTTCTGAGGAAAAGACAACCCAAGCTGTTAACTTAGCAAATTTGGAAAGTTTTTTTTTCAAAGATGTTATCTTCATCTCAGTCCTAAATGGACCACCTCATCTACTTAGACTCTGAGTGCTGGTTCTGGTCTGGACTCTCTGATCATCAAGAACATCTTCGTTTTTAGTCAGCTGAGAGGTATGACAGCAGATATCAATCCCTATGTTTAGGAATCCACTTAGGGTAGATTATATGCTGGCTATAATGCAACTCATTCTATTCCCTGCAATGATTACATCCCACAAGTTGTTAAGAGCCAGGATTTAGGTGGATCAAGTACAATGAGTGGAACTTCTGTACTTCAACCTTTCTAGTCATTGTAACAAAAGAATGATTACAGTTACTTTGTCATGATGTTACTGTCTGGCAATTTGAACAACTGTCAACAAAATATGTGGGATCTCCAGTCTCACCGCTCTTAACAGGCAAAAGCAGGAAATGGATGAAATATTCAATCATTTGATTATCTTCTGCTGACCTTGACTGTCATTGAGCAAACTATTGAGCCTTTCAAGTTTACCTGCGATTTCTGTGCTGTCAGTATATAACCTATGTTTTCTCTCAGGCCTGCAGTTTCCCATCACTAGTGTTGTCAAGGTGCACTGACGTTGGTCATGGGTACCATTTTGAGTTGGGCTGAATCGAGAATATGAATAAATCTTGTGTTCCCTCTGGTGGGAGGATTGAATACAATAGGGCCCAGATGTAAGAGAAGAAATGGCAACGTGAGGGAAATTGTTTTCACACATCAAGTGGTCAGGATCTGAAACGCACTGCCGGGGAGTGTAGTGGAGGCAGGTTCAGTCAAAACATTTAGAAAGAAAATTGGGTGACCATGTGAAGAGTGCAGGCAAGGGTGTGACAGTAGATGAATTGCTCCTTTAGAGAGTCAGTGCAGGTATGTTGGGCCAAATAGCCTCTCTCTTTGCTGTAAACATCCTGCAATACTGTCATTCTTCATGGTTTGAAGTTTCAAACCAACCTTCTTGAATATTGAGTCACAAAACAAACAAATCTTGTTGGTTCAAGAACAGAAATTGCTGGAGAAACTCAGCACGTCTGGCAGCACCTGTGGAGAGAAAGCAGAGTTAATGTTTTGAGTGCAAGGACCCTTCTTCAGCACCTTCTCTGTTTATGCTTCAGACTTCTAGCATCCACAGTTCTTTGCTTTAATTTTTTTCCTATAATCTTTCATTAGTCTGATCAAATTTGTTGCAAGCATGAGCAGCAGCCAGTGCATTATATATTTCTCCTCATGAATAACTGCATCTATCATATTAATCTATCATACACATTGTTAGTCTGTTATTAGCATGCACGTCTTCTCCAAAGTAATTCTGGTATTCTCAAGAGAAAGGAGCTTCAGAGTAGATATTAGCATCTCGATCTCTTTGTATTGTTCTTGACTAAGATCAGTGCTGACACAAAGGGGTGTGGAGGAGATTTCTCTGCAGCTGGCAGTCAAGTGTATTCAAGGCAGTGCAGATCAAAAACACATAAAGGTCAGAAGTGTCATTTCATTGATTGTAGGCTATTCTGTGACAGAGACAACCTCAGGCAGTAGGTATATCTTGCTCATTTAAACGCAGCAATAAAATACTTCAAAATATTTTCTGATTAATATGAATGATATCTTAATATGAATGATACCTGATATTAACTTACAAATGATCAGTTGTGCCTTCAACCGATTGCAGCATCCCGAAGCAGAGCTGATTGGTGCTGCTTGATTAATTAATGAAGGCAGTCGATTCCGAGCACTGAAATTCTTCCTTGACTGTGGTGAAATCTGGCCTGTGTTAATTGTGCTCAGGTATTTTAATAATTTAACCATTGTCGTATTCACTGTCTTCCCTCTTAAAGGGCTATTGTAAGTACTGGTCAAAGCTAATAATTACCATTTCCTTCCTTTCCTGGGAAATGTTTTATGTGTCAGCTGGGCGGCCAATGGGCAGTGCCTCCCATATTTGAGTCAGAGGTTTGTAAGTTCAAGACTGACTCCTGACACTTAAATGAAATATTTGGACAGATACTTCAGTGTAATACTGAGGCGATGCTGCACTGGAGGGGGAACTGTGTTTCACTGAATCCCCACATTATGGAAACAAGCCATTCTGCCATTGAGACCACGCTGACCCTCCCATCCAAACCCAACCCCATCTTATCCCTCCATGGCTAAAACACCTAGTCTGCATGTCCCTGGACACGATGAGGCAATTTCCCATGGCCAGTCCACCTCCTCTGCACATCTTTGGACCATGAGAGGAAACCTACAGAGACACGGGGAGAACGTGCAAACTCCACACCAACAGTTGCCTGAGGCTGAAATCAAACCCGGCTCCTTAGTGCTGTGAGGCAGCAATGCTAACCACTGAGCCACTGTGCCGCTCCATTTCAGATGAGACAGTGAACCCTGGGCTTTATTACCACCTCAGCTAACTTTGAAAGATCCCATGGATTTATTTTGAAGAAGGACAGGAGAACTTTGTCACCTTCTGGCCAATATTCGGCACCAACAATAATTGTGAAGGGCAATTAGAGTTGGATTCATGGTTATCATTAGACTCTTAATTTCAGGTTTTTAATCAAATTCAAATTTTACCACCTTTCATAGCAGGATTCGAACTCAGGTTCCCAGTGCATTATCTGGATCTCTGGATAAACCAATGAGGCCCTTGCCTCCCCCGAAGTAATCTTGTTGCCTTGTGAAACCTGGCCACTGTGTTTCCTCTCGTACAGCAGTGACCATTCTTTGAGAACCCTTCATTGGTTGTAAAGCACTTTGGGACATCTGGAGTGACAATAAAAACAAAAGGCTGCGGGTGCTGTAAATCTGACGTAAAACAAAAATTGTTGGAAGTGCTCACAAGTCTGGCATTGTTGGTGGAGCAGGGAATAGGGTCAGCATTTCTATTTGATCATCTGAACCAGATGGAAATGTCACACCATTGATGTTAGTGGGGAGGGTGGGTTACGCTTCGGCGGGTCGGTGTGGACTTGTTGGGCCGAAGGGCCTGTTTCCACACTGTAAAGTAATCTAATCTAATCTAATCTAATCGAAATGTCACACCATTGATGTTAGTGGGGAGGCAGGGGAAGACAGAAGTAGCTGAAATAATAACAAGATGGAAGGTAGGTGAGAATAAGTGACAGAAGATGTGAAAGTGCAAAGTAAAAGGAAATGGCAATGGGATCTGTGAAGAAATGAAAGAAAGAACTCAAGGAGGTGCGAATGGTGAACAGTGGAACAAATTCTAGCATCTGTTCTCTAAAGAAACAGGAACAGTGATGACTGTTTTTAAATTGTTAAACTCAATGTTGAGTCTCTGACAATGTGGCTGTGGAAACAGATGTCTTCCTTTTAATGATGTGTTTTTTTTTATCCCAACATCACGCATCTACGCTAATCAAGATAATTAAAATCAAAGGCAGATAATGCAGGTGATACACAAAGAGTCCATCTCTATATGAAAGAGAAAAGAAGGTCAGACATACCAGTGAAATGTTAGCTGACACCAGTGGTCCATTGATAAATTCAGACTGAAGGAGAAAATTACTGCAGATGCACAGCAGGTCAGGCAGCATCAATGGAGAGAGAGGAAAGTAATGTTTCAAGTCTAGAAAGTACTTGTAGGGATAGACAGAGGAGATGCAATTAAGTAGTTTCTCCTGCTTGGGGAGTCTAGAACCAGGAGATACAATTTGAAACTAAGGGTGAAGGTACTTAGGACTGAGATAAAGATTTGCTTTTGCTCAAAGGGTAATAAGTGAAAAACGTTTAATGCAGATTTGCTTTATACAAAGGGTAGTAAATCTTTACAATTGTCACCCCCAGAGGGATGTGGAAGCTCAAACATTGAACGTTTCTAAAATAGAGATTGACAGCTTTCTAAATACTAATGATGTAAAGTGAAAGGGAATAGTGTGGGAAAAGAGCATTAAAGTGGATTAACGTAAACTAGTTGAATTGCAGAGCAGGCGAAATAGACTGAATGAGGTAAAAACAATGACTGCAGATACTGGAAACCAGATTCTGGATTAATGGTGCTGGAAGAGCACAGCAGTTCAGGCAGTAACCTTGGATGCTGTGCTCTTCCAGCATCACTAATCCAGAAATAGACTGAATGGCCTACTCATAAGCTCCTATGTTCTTGTAAACTAGGAACGGCAAACAGGAACAACATTGGTCTACATCAGCCCCCATTTTGTGCGTATTAAGATGGAAATGGACAGATTCTTGTCAGGCAGGGGAATTGAAAGGTCATTCCTGATTTTGCCCGAAACATTGACTCTCCTGTTCCTCGGATGTAGCCTGACCTGCTGTGCTTTTGCAACACCACACTCTCGACTCAAGGGTATGAATAGTCTACCTCTGTTCCTTTTTTGTCTGTTCATATGTAACATCGGTAAATGAACAGCTCGAACAAACTGTGGGAAACATTAATAAAAAGAAGTCAGGCGAAGTACATTCAATGAAAATAAACAAGTAACCAGCTAGTCACTAATGCATATTATCAAACAAGAGATAAGATTAAAATGATAATAAAGATTATGGCATAAACCAAGCACATGGACAACAAAGGAGAAGATGTCAAAAGGGATGAAAAGAAGATGGCTGAAGTTGCCTGAATGGCTGCAGCTGCAATAACACTTAAGGAGCTTGATCCCATCCAGGACAAAGCAGTCTGCTTGATCAGCACCACATCCAGAAGCATCCAATCCTTTCACCACTGACAGTCAGTAGCAGCAGTGTGTACCATCTACAAGAAGTAATGCAAGGCATCTTGGACAGTGCCATCCAAACCCAAGACCATCTAGTAGAAGAAGGGCAGCACCACCACCTGCAAACTCCCCTCCAAACCATTCACCATCCTGATCTGGAAATATATCATTGTTCCTTCATTGTCGCTGGGTCAAAATCCTGGAACTCCCTCGCCAGTGTGGGTCTACCTACAGCACATGGACTGCCGTGATTCAAAAAGGCCGCCAACTTCTTCACCACCACCCTTTCAAGGGCAATTAGGGACAGGTAATAAATGCTGGCCCAGCCAGTGATGTCCGCATCCCATAAATGATTTAAAAGATCGTTAATTTTGCACTAAACTCAATCAATGTAATGATCATATCATTAACAGTATAACAAATTTTAAGACAGACACTAGCAGTGGCTAGATATTTTGGTGGAACTTTGAAACATTGAAATCCTAAATTACTAGCTATTGCCTGACCAGAACCTGTCCATAATTTGTAATTGTCAAGGAAATTGAAATTGGTTTTAGTCTTGTGATATCATGAAAAACTAATTACAGACTGCGGAATCAAACTTCACCCTGACTAGCTCCATCCAGAGGCAGACATACATATACGCAGCGTGTTCAGTATTAACCCTTTCGGATAACAGCCAATGTGTGACTCCAGAACCACTGCAATATGACTGATTCTTAACTATCCTCTGAAGTGGCTGTACCAGCCAATCAAAGGAATTGGGCAAGAAATGTTGCCTTGAATTACAACACCCACATCCCCAAGAAAGAATAGAACAGAAATCAGTGAGCAAAGATGGAGCAAGCATATTCTATGAAAACTTAAAGCCAGAAATTGTTTTTAACAGTGATATTACTAAGTAGCTTTGTTAATGTTCTCTGATTCACAATCCTTCTTTGTAATATATACAGCACCGTCCAATGCAAGGCTATTAAAGTTGGGTTCTTTATTTTAGTCTTCATGCCTTTGGTGGGAGCACCTCTGTCACATGGACGGCAGCCATTTAGATCCGTTAAAGAATGATATTAGAAATCCAAACGATGCTAAATGAAGATGATTTTGGGATTGGGGAACAATTGTTACTTCTGATTGCAATTCTTGACAGTAGGAATAAAATTTGAGTGAGGTATGAAACAAGTTGCTAACCAACACTGCCCTTTCACCACACTGTCACCACCTTATCCATTCACATGACATGTAGGAATATTTCTCACAGATGGTCACTGCAGAAAATTATGTAGTTGGGAAAATTTCTAAGGCCTGGATTTTTAAATTCCAGGTCAGGGCCACAAAACCAGGAGGAGAATTCACAGCTTCACAAATTTGACCAGGAATAAGTGCCCAGAAATTTGGATTTTCATTCCAGAGTTGAGAGGAAGGGCAGTGGTGTGAAATGCTAGCTGGGCGCAATGCCACAGAAATGGGTTCACAGATAACCAGGGGGGCTGCCAAGTATGGATTCAAGCTGTGGAAAGGCATGCTTTGGTATTCCAGGCATATGTCCCAGCTTTGAAAATAATGTAAAAAACATTCCTCATTGCTCACTTGACCACACACTCCCTGTGTCCCATCCATTCCAACACGTAGCATCTCATGCCATCTTCCCAGCACTCCATAGCCTCTTATTTACCCCATGCCAACTTACTCCTCACTATGCACCCTATTGTCCTTCAGAGGACATAATCCAACTTAGTTTCAACTCAGTGCCAGCCCGTTTCCCCAACTCACTACATCCTTTTCTCTATACCAATACCAATTCACCCAGTACCCACCTTGGAAAGACCTCTGGATCTATGTTGAGACTATGTAAAGTACTTTGTGTCTATTGATGAATTCAGTGTTGAAATATAGACAACCTTATTGATGAGAAAAAAACCCATTTAACATTTTAAAATCCATTCTAAAATCCATTCTATTCACAGCATTACTTCAAAGAACTGATTAGCGCTTGGAGCTATCAGTAATTATGCACATTCATGTCTACTTAAGGCAATCTCAGAGGGCACTTGATTTCTCTGTAAAGGTGTCTAGTGTCCATATCCAGAAGGATACTGTTGTATGCAATATTTCTGAAGGCAATAACATTTCTGTTACATTGGCTTCACCTTTCTACTGATTTTGCAAACAATATATGAGCAGAAGCAAGGAGTTTTACAGTAGCTTTCGAAAAAAGCACTTGAATTGATACCAGCGTCCTAACATCCTGGTAATTATTTTTGGTCAAATATGGTTGTACTTCTGGTTGACATGTAATAAGTCTTATTTCAGTACAGAGCCTCTTCTGAAGATAGCCTGCAGTGGGATATAAGTAAATAGATTAGATTACCTACAGAATGGAAACAGGCCCTTCAGCCCAACATGTCCATATCGACCCTCTGAAGAGTCAGACTCATTCCCCTCTCCTATATTTACCTCTGACTAATGCAGCTAACTCTATGGGCAATTTAGCACGGCCAATTCACTTGATCTGCACATCTTTGGACTGTGGGAGGAAACTGGAGCACCTGGAGGAAACCCACGCAGACACAAGGAGAAAGTACAAATTCCACACAGTCACTCAAGGCAGGAATCAACCCCAGGTCCCTGACGCTGTGAGGCAGCAGCGCTAACCACTGAACCACCATGCCACCCCAAGGCAAAACAAAGACAAAAGATGACTGGTAACAGCAAGCTACCTCAAGCAGCTGTACCCAATACCACATACTGATAGAGGTGGTAAATACCATAAGTTCACCAGGGGAAATATTATGGCTACCTTATTCTGTTAACGAAGCCCAGTAAATGTATACCTTCAGCTGATAGGTCTAAAATGCAGCAGTTGTGTTTTATACTCCTATTCACAAAAATCAGATCTCACTAAAGGCAGCTGCACCTTAATATATGCTATTGCATCCATGAGCTGCTGATGTCCATGACCCACATAAATACCCTACCCCTGTCTCCAGAAATGAGGAGGACTGAGTTTGGGGTGGGACTTCTCGAAATGAGTCTCCAGCACCATTTTTGCTTCTCTGTTTGTGCAGAGGTTCAGGCCTAAGTATGACATGTTATGGCCTGGCCTGCCATCATGTGAGGTGAAGTCAAGGAGTGAATGAAATGTTGATGTCGCTTTTTAGTTCTTTTACTGCCTTCATTTTCTTCATAAAACATTGTGTCCCATCGGTCAAGTTGGAAACTACTGAAGGGAAACATTCCAAAAAAAGACAAAGTGGCTTACATTATCCTGTCTGGGATGATATAGAGGTTCAGTGCACATTAATGGTCCTTGTGTTAGCAACAATGATTAACCCTGCTGTCTGTCTTAGTTGGTAAACACTTCAAAAGCCAGTCCTGCTCAAAATCAGAAGTATTTATTTATACAGATCTTCCATTTTCTGGATAGTGTTATGACTGTGATAGGAGGATACTGTGTTAATCAAACCCCACTACTTGATGAGTCCATTCATGAGTGTAAGTGATTCAATCCCCAAATTATCTGACTGCTTCCCTTTTAGTATTGCTATCCAGAATAAAATAACTCACAAGACAAAACACAAGTGGCAAGACATCTGAGTTATAGTCCTAATTAAGCCAATTTAATTTTAATCTTAAAAAAACCTCACAAAGAATAAGGGAGCCAACAAACAGGACATTTTGAAAGAGTAAAAGATAAGTACCCTGATTGGCCAATGGTCCAAAGAAAAGATAGAATTTGATGAATTCTCACAGTCCACTGTGTTTCTTGTTGATAAAATCAAACTGTAGATGATGGATGTCTTCCAGACTTTGGTTTGGTTTGAAAACAAGCTAGTTCCAAGTCACGTGGACAGAGTAAACATAGACATGTAGCCCCAGCAATAGATACAGAACGGGGGTGTGATCAAAGCCATGAGTGAGACATTTTGGTAGTGCCACAGACTCCCTGGGAACTGGACAGGAATTTTAAAATTTCTGACTCCCTGGTACTTCTCATCAAAGCCTCTGACTATCAACGTTATAGTTTAAATTTATTTACATTCATTGTTGTCCAGGAAATTAAGATGAAAAAGTCCCTGATCTCACTTATTGGTAACTAATATCTATGATGCTCTCGTTGATTGGTTGATCAAGCCCTCTGACCCCTTAAACCTCCCTTGGCTGCCTCCCAGATTCCTCCATTGACCCTGTCTGTTATCACCCCACAACCCAATTCATATGAAAATTGCTGACTCTAACCTGACCAGACTCCATCACCTCTATCTTCTGACCAATCAACTCCTTCCCTTACCCCCTCAAATCAACCTGACTATAGGAGAAAGTGAGGTCTGCAGATGCTGGAGATCAGAGATTCATATGAAAATTGCTGACTCTAACCTGACCAGACTCCATCACCTCTATCTTCTGACCAATCAATTCCTTCCCTTACCCCCTCAAATCAACCTGACTATACCTTACTACTCAATCATCTCCTGGGTCTTCTGAAACCCATGTTGATTCCTAGACTCACTGTCAAGTTGACCCAACTAGCCACTGACCAGACAATCCCTCTCCACCTAATCATGCTCCACCTCATCAGCCTTCTACCCAACCCACCTTGCACCTACGTGTATCTCTGCCCACCTGCCACTATACGCAGTGGACACCCTATCCACCTATTCCCATGACACGTTTCCAACAGCCACTATATCCGTTTAGATTAGATTAGATTACAGTGTGGAAACAGGCCCTTTGGCCCAACAAGTCCACACCGCCATGCCGAAGCGAAACCCACCCATGCCCCTACATTTACCCCTTACCTAACACTACGGGCAATTTAGCGTGGCCAATTCACCTGACCCTGCACATCTTTGGACTGTGGGAGGAAACCGGAGCACCCGGAGGAAACCCACACAGACACGGGGAGAACGTGCAAACTCCACACAGTCAGTCGCCTGAGGCGGGAATTGAACCCGGGTCTCTGGCGCTGTGAGGCAGCAGTGCTAACCACTGTGCCACCGTGCCGCCCTCCATTTAGCTCATTTAGCTCCGTTTACTCATTTAGCTCACCATTTTACCCACTTAGCTTGCCAACTTCCTCTGTATATACCTACATATTTAATAAAGGTAAAAAATCACACAACACAAAGTTATAGTCCAACAGGTTTATTTGGTAGTACAAGCTTTTGGGGCACTGCTCCTTCGTCAGGTAGCTAGTGAGGCAGGATCATAGGATACAGAATTTATAGTAAAAGATCCAAATGTCATACAACTGATCTGATATGTTGAACAAACCTAGATCGCTGTTTAAGTCTTTAATCACTTTAGTCACTTACAATGGGGATGCAGATTTCAGTTGATTAATATGTAAATCCCAGAATTTATTTCAAGTCACAGTCCCGAGATAACTTAAGGTTTTATCAGTATTTTAAAAAAGGTGAGGTCAGGTCAGACAGTGCATTAAAGGTGTGAGTTTAGGGTCTGTCTGTATCCCAATCTTAAAGGAGAATGCATCTGCAAATTCACCCCATCAATGTGTGTGTGCGTGTGTCTGTGTATGTGTATGTGTCCATGTGTGAGGGAGAAAGTGTGTGAGTGTATGTGCATGCATTCTTGCGAGAGTGTGCACGAGTGTGACGGAGTACATGTCTGTGAGAGAGTGTGCGCATGGGTGGGTGTGTATGTGTATGAGAGAGGGACTGTGTGAATGTATGTGTGTGTAAAAACACTCTCTCACTCACACTCACGCACACACCCTCTCACCTGCATGTACTCTGTCACACTCGCGCACGCACTCTATCGAGCGCACACACACACACAAACAATCTCTGTGTGTGTCTCTCTCTCTCTCTCCCTCACACACACACACATGCATACATATAAGTCTTTGGGGAGAATTTGCATTTGTAGATTTGTATTTGCAGATACATTCTAATTTGGTCAAGAAGCACACAGTCCATGTGACATTTTATAAATTCCTACTTTGGAAGTAGAACCAGTCTGACACGAGAATGGGATACAGACACACCCTTTAATGCATTGTCTGTGCTGAGATGTCACCTATACTGATAAAACATTAAGATATCTCAGCACTGTAACTTGAAAGAAGTTCTTGGATTTACATATTAATCAATCAAAATCTGCATCCCTATTCTAAGTGATTAACAGTAATCTAGATTTTTTCAATATGTTACATAATTTGTATGACCCCCCCCACTTTGATCTCTTACTTTAAATTCTCTGCACTGTGATCCTGCCTCACTAGCTACCTGATGAAGGAGCAGCGCTCTGAAAGCTTGTACTTCCAAATAAACCTGTTGGACTGTAAACTGGTGTTTGTGATTTTTAACTTTGTACATCCCAGTCCAACACCGGCTCCTCCACATCATACATATTTAATCATTCAGATATTCACTGAATCACCCCCCCCACCACCATTGATTCACCACCCCAGACTGAAAACCATTTATGTATTCTGAAAATTTCAGTGTGTGTTAGTGAATGAACACAAATCAAAATATGGCGACGAGAGCCAGAGAAAGGAAATGTAGATTTTCATCAATAATTCCATGCTGGAGGAGATGGTTCCACCTAAGAAACACCCCTATAAAAATGTTGTGATTGGAAATACTCAGTTTGCTTGTGGAAGAAAAAATATTAGAGCAAAACATCAATTTGACAATAAGGGCTGCTCCTCAAAAGTTGCTAACGTCTACAGCAGGCAGTTAAGAGTGTAATTAAGTGGTGTGGGACTGGAGCGTATATGGAGCAGACTAGGTAAAAACAGCAATTCATTTCCCTAAAAGCCATTTGTATACCTGTTTGATTTTTTACGGAAATCCTGAACACTCATCTTTGATTTTAGTTCTGGGGATAATTTCAAAGATTTTAAACACAAAGTAAAGTATAATCCCATTAATCCCAAAAAGTGACTTTATAAATTTAAAAGGAGCAAGACAGCTTTTGGATAGTACTCAGAGCACCCCTGATCCAGCATTCAAAGCATCATCCAAGTAATACTCACAGCAGGACACCTGCATGTTTTACCTTGGGAGATTTAACTCTCTTAAAAATCCAAATGGAGCTGAAGATAGCTTCTTCTTGGATGTTTCAGACACTTGGGCTTCAATATACCCATCTTGAACAATCAGTTCCAGGCTTTTATCCAAACACTTCGGATTTGGGACCAACATGAAGTTTTCACTCCAAAATAATCAATTTCACTAAATCTATCAACCCTGCTCTGTACAGCTGTCCTATTCCAAGGTCTTCATAGGACTGACCCACTCAAAGTCAAAAGGAACATTTCTTTCTCTCTCTCAACTTAAACTTAAAATAAACAGGTTCCAGAACTCTCGAACAAACCTTTAGAACAATACAGCGCAGTACAGGCCCTTCGGCCCTCGATGTTGCGCCAACCTGTGAAACCAATCTGAAGCCCATCTAACCTATACTATTCCATTTTCATTCATATCTCTATCCAATGACCATTTAAATGCCTTTAAAGTTGGAGAGTCTGCTACTGTTGCAGGCAGGGCATTCCACATCCTTACTACTCTCTGAGTTAAGAACCTACCTTTGATCAAAGTGAGGACTGCAGATGCTGGAGATTACAGTCGAAGAGTGTGGTGCTGGAAAGGCACAGCAAATCACGCAGCATCCGAGGAGCAGGAGAATCAACATTTTCCTCAGATACTGCCCGACCTGCTGTGCTTTCCCAGCACTACACTCTCGAACATACCTCTGACATTGGTCCCCTCACTTTAAATCTACGTCCCCTCATGCTAGCCATCACCATCTGAGGAAGAAGGCTGTCACTGTCCACCTGATCAAATCCTCTGATCATCTTGTATGCCTCTATGAAGTCACCTCTTAACCTTCTTTTCTCTAACGAAAACAGCCTCAAGTCCTTCAGCCTTGCCTTATAAGCCCTTCCCTCCACACCAGGCAACATCCTAGTAAATCTCCTCCGCAGCCTTTCCAAAGCTTCCACATCCTTCCTATAATGTGGCGACCAGAACTGTATGCAATACTCGCAAGTGTGGTTGCACCAGAGTTTTGTACACCTGTAACATGACCTCATTTCTCCGAAACGCAATCCCTTTACCAATAAAAGCTAACACACTGAATGCATTCTTAACAACCCTATCAACCTGGGTGGCAACTTTCAGAGATCTATGTACATGGACACCGAGATCTCTCTGCTCATCTACACTGCCAAGAATCTTACCATTGGCCCAGTACTCTGCATTCCTGTTACTCCTTCCAAAGTGAATCACCTCACACTTTTCTGCATTAAATTCCATTTGCCACCTCTCAGGCCAGCTCTGCAGCTTATCTATGTCTCTTTGTAACCTGCAACATCCTTCTGCACTGTCCAAACCTCCACTGACTTTAATCTCATCCGCAAATTTACTACACTCTCATCCAGGCCATTTATGAAAATGTCAAACAGCAGTGGCCCCGAAATAGATCCTTGCGGTACACCACTAGTAACTGAACTCCAGGATGAACATTTCCCATCGACCACCATCCTCTGTCTTCTCTCAGCTAGCCAATTTCTCATCCAAACAGCTAAATCACCCTCAATCCCATGCCTCTGTATTTTCTGCAATAACCTACCGTGGGGAACCTTATCAAATTTTGTACAATGTTGGATTGCATATCATCTGAAAAAAATAAAAGTCCGTTCAGGTACAAATCCATTCACTCTACAACCAGGCTTCAAAAATCTGTTTTTTTTAAATAAATCACCATGCTTATAGAAAACTCACACATTAGTGACTAACTTCAAACACAGAAAAAAATCATTTGTCACTAGCTCAAAACCAGCAATCCAAGCTTACAGCAGCTAACATTAAACATTACAGAAATGGTCATACGACCTGAAATGTTAACTTTGATTTCTCGCCACAGATGCAGCCAGACCTGTTGAGCTTTTCCAGCAATTTCTGTTTTTGCTAAAAATTACCAGATAGGTTTTGATAAAGTCACCATAGATTTAAGACTTTGTGCAAGAGGTCTCGAAGGACAAACTTTCTTTTTCATGCAGTGAGTGGTGCTGACCTGGAACTCCCAGGGCATGGAGCTGCAGGAAGTGGAAGATATCAGTAAATGTCTAAAGGCAACTGGGATGCTCATTTGAAGGAATGAGGTTTAGATTAGATTAAATTCCCTACAGTGTGGAAATCGGCCCAACAAGTCCACACTGACCCTCCGAAGAGCAACCCACCCAGACCCATTCCCTTACATTCACCCCTGACTAATGCACCTAACACTAAAGGCAATTTAGCATTGCGAATTCACCTAACTTGCACATCTTTGGACTGTGGGAGGAAACCGGAGCATCTGGAGGAAACCCACGCAGACACGGGGAGAATGTGCAAACTCCACATTGACAGTCGCCTGAGGTGGGACTTGAACTGTGAGGGGTCCCTGGCACTGTGAGGCAGCAGTGCTAACCACTGAGCCACTGTGCTCAGGCGATGGGGATCAAATGGAGTTTGTGGGACTGACTGGATGGCTCTGTAGAGAACCTTTTTTTTAATTCATTCACAGGATGAGGATGTCACTGGCTAGGCCCAGCATTCCCATTGTGAAGAGGCCAAGTAGGAATCACATGTAGGATAAAGGACCTCAATGAATGAAATGTTTTTTTTTCCAACAATTGATAATGGATTCATGTTCATCATTAGACTTGTAAAGCCAGTTTTTTTAAAAATGAATTTAAATTCCACCAATTGCAGTGCAAGGATTTGAACTCAGGTCCCCAGAGCTTAACAACCCCAATGTTTATGGATGCACCATAGAAAGCATTCTATCTGGATGGCAACAGCTCCACCCAAAAACTGCAAGAAAATACAGAAAGTTATGGACCCAGCCTAGTCCATTACACAAACCAGCCTTCCATCCATTGACTCCGTCTATACGTCCTGCTGCCTCGGGAAAGTAGCGGACATAATCAAAGACCCCTCCCACCACCGTTATACTCTCTTGCACCCTGTTCCATCAGGCAGAAGATGCAAAAGTTTGAAAACATTTTCCAACAGATTCAAGTACAACTTCTTCCCCGCTGTTTTAAGACTTATGAATGGACCTCTCAAATATTAGAATTGGTCTTTCTCTGCATCTTCTCTGTAGCTGTAACACTACATCGTACGTTCTGTTTGATTACCATGATGTACTTATGGAAGGTATGCTTTGGATAGCATGCAAAATTGTACTTTTCTCTGTACCTTGGTTCATGTGACATCAGTAGATCATATCAAACCAAACCTGGGTGTCTGGATGAAACATCCAGCGATAGTACCACTAGCTATTGCTTCCTTGCAGGAAACTGTTGGGCTGAATGTGTATTGAAAGACTCCGTCAATATTCATGTGAAGCAGAGATGCCTGACTTCACCCATTGAATAGCCTGCCTCCAATTTTGAGGATACCCCCACTGTTCGAGGCACTCCCATCATTGGACAACATGCTTTTGCATCTGTATGAAAATTTCTAGTCATCTCACATGCAAAAGGCTCCCTTACTGTCCTCCTTCATTTAGATGTGTTGGATCTAAGTATGCCTCCCTCATTCTCAAGCAATTCAAGTCACGGCAGCCTACCTGAGGCCTGGAGACTAGAACTGAATGGTGCTTTATACTGGGTAGCATTAAGTGTCTACATAACCATTGTAAATTACTGAGTGTTGATAGTAATTGTCTTGTTCTGTCCTATAATTACTCACACAACAGTATCATTCAGTGTTGTGACAATAGCATTGCCTGTGAACTGGGCTGAGAAGTTGTATTTTCCAAAGTAAATAGAAATTGGGTTGTTTCCATAACAACAGCCAGCTCACAACCACACAGCTTCTTGTAGATGAAAGCCCAATCCAAAAACTATTTATCTTTCCTCCAGCATTTATTCTGCCTCCACCTCAACATGCTAGTTCTATTCAAGGCCTATCATAATTAGTCCTCTGATTGTGTTTTTTGACACTATGGGAACAAGTGAGGACTGAGAATGCTGGAGAGTCAGAGTCAATAAAGCGTGCTGCTGGAAAGTGCAGCAGCAGGTCAGATAGCATCCGAGGAGCAAGGAAGTCAATGTTTCAGGCAGGACCCTTCCCAATCCTGAAGAAGAGTCCTGCCCGAAACGTCGACTCTGTTGCTCCTGGGATGTTGCCTGACTTGCTGTGCCTCTTCCAGCGCCATGCTTTATCTCCTCTGACACTATCTCAGTCTCCTCCGAAGGTCACCAGTGTCACAGACGCCAGTTTTTAGTCAATTCATTTCACTTCACATGATATCAAAGTGAAGATGGGACTTGTTCACCACAAAGACTGTGCAGTGGTCACTCTTACTGGTACGGACTGGAGGTTAGCTAATGCAACCCCATGATTTAAAAAGGGAGGTAGAGAAAAAGCAGGGAATTATGGACCAGTCAGTCTGACATCATTAGTAGGGAAGACGTTAGAATCCATTATAATGGGTTTTAAAGCAGAGCACTTAGAAAAGAGTGGTAAGATCAGATACAATTAGCACGGATTTAGAAAAGGAAAAGCACGCTTGACAAATCTACTGGACTTCTTTGAGAATGTAATTAGTAGAGTTGATTAGGGGAAGCCAGTTGATGTGGTTCATTTTGGACTTTCAGAAGGTTTTCAACAAAGTCCAAAATGAACAAATAGTAAAATGAAAGCATTTGGGATAACAGGGATAGTATATTGAAATGGATAGAAAATTGCTTAACAAATAGTTAACAAAGCATAGGAGTAAGTGGTTTATTTTGTCTGTATAGTCATGATTTGGAGGTGCCGGTGTTGGACTGGGGTGTACAAAGTTAAAAATCACACAACAGGTTTATTTGGAAGCAGTAGCTTTCAGAGTGCTGCTCCTTCATCAGGTGGTTGTGGGGTATAAGATCGTAAGATACAGAATTTATAGAAAAGTTTACAGTGTGATGCAACTGAAATTATATATTGAAAAAGACCTGGACTGTTTGTTATGTCTCTCATCTTTTAGAATTACCATGGTGCTTTCAGTTCTTTCATATGTAAACCCCAGAACATTTTTTTTTAAGTTACATTATCAAGCAAACTTTAACAATAGGTGCCATGTTGGCCCAGATAATGTATTGAACGGGTGAGTGCCCTGTGTGAGACTGTCTGTGCCCCAATGTTAAGGTTGATTCTAATCTAAAAAGGGAATTTACAGAATCTTACATGGATTTATGCAGTCTTTGAGCAAAATAAAATATAAATCTCCAAGTACAAATTCACCCCACAAACGTGTGTTTGTGTATGTGTGTGTACTGCAGTGGGGTCACCTGTAATGTGGCATGAACCCAAGATTCCGGTTGAGGGCTGGGACCTTGGGTTCATGTCACACCACAGGTGACCCCACTGCACTACATAGATTCTCTCTTTCTCACATATACATACACACACTTTTACAGGCCCTTATTCTCACACAGACTCCCTCATATTCAAGCTCTCTTTCATATGCTCATACAGACCCGCATTCACACACACACACGCACCCTCTCACAGACGCTTATATCCCTTTACACTCACACAACTCACACACATACACGCACACACTCTCTGACAGACATTCACACCCCCCCCCCCCCACACACACACACGTAAGTTTGTGGGGTGAATTTGTACTTGCAGAATTATATTTTATTTTGCTCAAAAACTGCATAAATCCATGTAAGATTCTGTAAATCCCTTTTTTAGAAATAGAATCAATCTGAACATTGGGGCACAGACAGCCTAACATAGCACACCTCACACCTTCAGTGCTTTATCTGAGATGACCTGGCACCAATGGTTAAAGTTCACTTGAGAATGTAACTTTAAAAACACTGTTCTGGGATTTACATATGAAAGAACTGAAATCAATCTGGTCATCCTAAAAGATGAGAGACTTAAACAATCCAGGTCCTTTTCAATATATGATTTCAGTTGTATCACACTGTAAACTTTTGCTATAAATTCTATATCTTACGATACGATACTCCACAGCCACCTAATGAAGGCCTGATTTGGAGATGCCGGTGTTGGACTGGGGTGTACAAAGTTAAAAATCACACAACAACAGGTTTAATTGGAAGCACTAGCTTTCGGAGCGCCGATCCTTCATCAGGTGGTTGTGGAGGACACAATTGTAAGACGCAGAATTTCTCGCAAAAGTTTACAGTGTGATGTAACTGAAATTATACATTGAAAAATACCTTGATTGTCTGTTGAGTCTTTCATCTGTTGCGTTCTCAGGTTAACTGTAACAATTGGTATTAGCGAGACAATATGTTGAAGGTGTTAGCCCCCTGTGTTCTCTGTCTGTGCCATGATGTTTAGACTGATTCTAATCTAAAAAGTGAGATAACAGAGTCTTACATAAATTCATGCAGTTTTTGAGCAAAGTACAATATAACTCTGCAAGTACAAATTCACCCCACAAACATATATGTATGTGTGCATGTGGGTCTTTGTGTGTATTTGTCCGGTTTGGGGGGTTGTGAGTGTGAGAGAGAGTGTGTATGTGTGTGTATGTGAGTGTAGAGTGTCTAAAATCTGTGAGGGAGTGCATGTGTGAGCGTGGAAGTGTGTGTGTCTGTAGCAGTGTGTGTCTGTGTCTGAGGCGGGGGGTTGTGTCTGTGAGAGAGAGTGTATATGTGTGTGCGTGAGTGTAGAGTGATCTAAGTCTCAGAGGATGCATATGTGAGTGTGGGAGTGTGTGTGTCTGTGAAGGTGTGTGTGTCTATATGCGTGTCTGTGTATATGTGTGTCGGTGTGCATGTTTGTGTATAGGAGTGTGTGTGTGTAGTGCAATGGTGGTCACCTGTAATGTGACATGAACTCAAGGTCCCGGTTGAGGCCCTCCCTATGGGTACCAACCTTAGCTATCAGCCTCTGCTCGGCCACTTTTCGCTGCTGCCTGTCCCGAAGTCCGCCTTGGAGGATGATCACCCGAAGGTCCGAGGTCGAAATGTCCTGCACCACTGAAGTGTTCTCCAACTGGGAGGGAACACTCCTGTCTGTTGATTGTTATGCGGTGCCCATTCATCTGTTGCCTTTGCTCGGTTTCCCCAATGTACCATGCCTCAGGGCATCCTTGCCTGCAACATTTCAGATAGGCAATGTTGGCTGAATCACATGAGTACCTGCCATGTACACATGAAAGAAGTGAAACTATCATGGTATGACTCACAAACAATCAAGGTATTTTTCAATGTATAATTTCAGTTACATCACACTGTAAACTTTTGCTATAAATTCTGTACCTTACAATTGTGTCTTCCACAACCACCTGATGAAGGAGCGTCGCTCCGAAAGCTAGTGTGCTGCCAATTAAACCTGTTGGACTATAACCTGGTGTTGTGTGATTTTTAACCTCTTTTTGTCTAGCAGGTGGTGACTAGTGGGGAACCATGGGGATCATCGCTAGGACCCCAGCTATTCACAATATATGTTAATGATTTAGCTAGGGAACAAAATGTAATATCTCAAAATTTGCAGATTATACAAAGGGTGAGCTGTGAGGAGGATAGAGAGATGTGATTTGGACAGGCTGAGTGAGTGGGCAAATGCAATACAGATGCAGTATAATCTGGATATATGTCAGGTTGTCTGCTTTGGTCGCAAAAAAATTGGAAAGCAGGTTATATTTTAATGACTGTAAATTATACAAAACAATGCAATGCAATACAGCACAGGAACTGGTCCTTCGGCCCACCAAGCCTGCACTGATTCCTGATCCTTATTTAGACACACTACATACTGCCCATATGCAGTTTCTATCCCTCTGTTTGCCTCATGTGTTGATCAAGATATGCCTTAAGCATTGCTAACGTGACTGCTTCCACCACCTCGACTGACAGTGTGTTCCAGGCACCCACCACCCTCTGGGTGAAAATGTTTTCCTGCACTTCTCCCCTAAACTTTCCCCCTCTCACGCTGAACCTGTGTCCTTTTTCAGTTGCCCTTTCAACCCTGAGGAAAAGTTTCTGACTATCCACCCTACCTACTACACCTCTCATAAGTTTGAATCAGCGCCTGTCTTTCCAGTGAAAACAATCCGAGTTTATCCAATCTGTCCTCATTATGAAAACCCTTCAGACGAGGCAACATCCTGGTAAACCTTCTCTGCACCCTGTCCAGAGTAATCATGTCCTTTTGGTAGTGTGGCGACCAGAACTGCATGTAATATTCCAAGTGTGCTGAACTAAAGTTTTATGCAGCTGTAATATAACTTGCCACCTTTTATATTTGATGCCTTAACTGACAAAGACACACGTGCTGTATACCGTCTTGACAACCTTATCCACCTGTGTTGCTACTTCCAGGGACCTGTGAACCTGTATACCCAGACCCCTATGTCAGTGCTCCTAAGGGTTCTGTCATTTATTGTATAATTTACACCTGAACTTGATTTTCCAAAATGCATTGCCTTGCATTTGTCCAGATTAAACTCCATCTGCTCTTTATCTGCCCAAATCTGCAGTCTATCTCTATCCCTAACAGTAGTCCAAGCTGTATCTTTTAACAATCCTTCTCATTGTCTGCAACTCCATTAATTTTGGTGTTGTTTGCAAACCTACTAATCAGACCACCTACATTTTTACAAACAACAAAGTTTTCAGCACTGATCCCTGCAGAATTAGCTACTGATCTCCATTCTAAAATACACCCTTTCACCACTATTCTGTCTTCTATGACCAAGCCAGTTTTTTTTTAGATTAGATTCCCTACAGTGTGGAAACAGGCCCAACAAGTCCACACCGACCCTCCGAAGAGTAACCTACCCAGACCCATTCCCTTCTGACCAATTCCCCCAACACTACATGCAATTTAGCATGGCCAATTCACCTGACCTGCACATCTTTGGACTGTGGGAGGAAACTGGAGCAGCCGAAGGGGACCCACGCAGACTTGGAGAGAATGTGCAAACTCTACACAGACAGTCACCCGAGGCTGGAATCGAACCTGGGAACCCTGGTACAATGAGGCAGTGGTGCTAACCACTGAGCCACCGTGCCACCCGTTTACCTCTACCACACCATTCCCTCCCTCTCCAACCCCCACCAACAGCGTCATCAGAAATTCAGACAACTTCATGGCAAGTAAGAAAAAACCTTGGGTTTTGTTGTGAATTGCATGCAAGCTTCAACCCTAAATTTAAAACATTGACTGAAATACTGTAACATCCCAAAACAAAGATCATCTATTACTCTTTTAGGTACCTGATCAATCATAAACATATGGTTTCTGTTTTTGGGACTGGGGATTGATTCCAGAGTCTACAGTATTCTTCTCCAAAGAATCTTTAAAATCAGTCGGGCAGGTAGGGGCTAAATGAAAAGCTAATTTCACTGTTTGTAGCCATGGTATTTTTTAATAAGGAATAATCAGATAGTTCTTTACAAATCTTCTCTAAAGACATCTGATGACATTATTTAAGATTCTCCTTTAGATGTGCCCTTTACGATGAAGCAGCTATCACTTTCTACATTTTCGTTTGACAAATTTTCCACGTCCACTTCATTTTTCTGATGCTGAAAGTGCAGCAATAGGCATCAATTGGTGTTTTTGGTTTTGGTCAATGAAGTCCTTGAGCGATGCAATTTCTGATTCGGTAGAAAGTAGCACAGTATCAGTGACCTTGATACTGGCACCATCAATCAATTGTTCTTTATCTGATTCACCACCATCAACAGTTGTTGCCACATGTGAACATAGCATTTGACCATCTTCTTTTTCACAGTGAGCTTCAAAACCAACCATTTCCTTTTGGGAGCCATCAGTACAGGGATTTGAATAGCTTGACCCACTGCTCTGGTTTTCTTTCTCACTTTGAACATCCACACAAATACCATGATCAGCTTGAAGTATCACTGATGGTGATTCTGATATGAATCATTATATTGCTTTATTTCCTTTCAAACCTCGACTCACCAAGAGTTTGTTCAAGTGTGCCTTTCTCCATGCCAGTAAATGGATCTTTCAAAGGAATGTCTTTCTCTTTTACAGCACCTTCTTCAGTTATTGCTATCTGCAATCCTGTCTCAAATTGGTCCTCTTTCACTGGTATTCGCCTGGGGCTCTAATACATTTTGATCATTATAGTAGTCATCATCGTCATCATGGGAGATGAGAATATGGGTCATGGAATTATCACCAAACTCCTCTGTGAAAGGTTGATTCTTTTGGCAGTTAAAAATCTCTTCATACAAATCAATATTCTGCACAGAGGCCTGCAGACGTTCACTTGCTTCAAATGGTCCTTGTGTTTTAAGATCTGCATCTTCAATCTGGTTGCTTAAAGAATAATGATCTATACAAGACTGTGTTGAAAGCATTCCTTCATCTGGACCTGAAGAGACAGAATCTTCAAAATTGCCAACCACAACTGACTCAATCGTATCTTCAGTGGGAATTGAAGACAATGCAGCAAGTTCATGAGTTTTTGAAGTATTTTGTCTAAGTCCTTCATTACCTATACCATCCACTGTTGGAGATGCCTGAATACTTGGAATATTAATTAGGAATTCATTGTTCTCTTCTGGTATATTTACAGGTGGATTAAGACATTTTACTTCCTCATTGTGCAAACTGTTAAAATTACCAAAGTTTCCTGAATTTGGTACTTCAGAACATGCTCCATTTGAAGTTATAGCCTGCATAAGTTTATCTTCTCAATTCAACCCACCAGTGCTAGACAGCAGAGAAGATAACTGACCAGTACATAATGAATCTCTATCATACACCTGGCAGTTTTTGCCATATTTTTCAACATGTGGATTGTATCCATCTAGCCAGCTTACCCCAGATCCCACGAGATTTTACCTTTTGTCCAGGTCTGCCATGAGGTATCTTATCAAATGCCTTACTAAAGTCCACGTAGACAACATCCACTGCCCTTCCCTCATCAATCATTCTTGTCACCTCCTCAAAAAACTCAAATCAAGTTGGTGAGACATGACCTTGTCCATTCAAACCCATGCTGCATATCACTAACAAGTCTATTCTCTTTCAAATGTGAATAAACCTTGTCTCTGAGTATCTTTTCCAACAGTTTCCCTATGACTGACATCAGATTCACCGACCTGCAATTACCTGGATTACCTCTGTTTTGTTCTTAAATAAAGGAAAGTATTGGCCGTTCTTCAGTCCTCTGGACCATCACCTGAGGCCAGAGAGGATGGAAAGTTATCTGTTAAGGCTCCAGCTACTTCCTCCCTTTCCTCCCACAGTACCCTGGGATAGATCCCATCTGGCCCTGGGGACTTGTCTACCTTAATGCATCTGAAGACACCCAATACTTTCTCCTTCATTATGTTGAACTGCCTGAGAGTATTCACACACCTGTCCCTAACCTCAACATCTCACATGTCCCTCTCTTTGGTGAATATGTTTTAAAGTGCTCATTAAGGATCTCACCCTCTCTGGCTCCACACACAACCTCCCTCTTTTGTCTTTGAGTGGAGAGAGAGCAACGTTCAATGTGAACTGAGTGACTGCAAGCACCAGTCACTGAAAGGAAGTGAGCAGATGCAGCAGACTGTAAAGAAGGCAAACTGTATATTGGCCTTCGTAGCGAGAGGGTTCAAGTACAATAACAATAGAATAGAATAAAATAGAATAGAATACAATAGAAATTTATTGTCATATGCACTTCTACCTGAAAAATAGTGAGAGTTTTATAAGTCTCACTACCATGGTGCCAGTATGAATGACAGAAGATAAAGATAATAAAAGAAAGGTAAAATTAAGTCAGAGTTCATTACAGTTCAATTAACGGCTTCTGTGATTGGGGAAAACCGATTAAGGAATGATGGACTATCCGGAGGATGCAGTCAGGGGGACACCGCCACACCTGGATGAGACCATCTACCAGGCGGCTGGAATACCTGGAAGCCGATGCCGGAGAAAATGTCTGCATGGGGATGAGATCTTCATGGCAGGACAAGACTGCCACACCGCAAGACTGCCACACCGCAAGACCATTACACTGAGCTGTTGGAAGCCACCTTGTCGCTGAGCTGGGAGAGATCTTCTGCTGAAGCCAATAAAAGAAGTTGACATGAATCATGATATTAACTATAATAATTGGAAACATTAACAAAAAAAATCAGGGAAGAGAGAAGTAAAAGTGGACAGAGTAGATGAGGTCCACATGCTATGCTGCTACTCTGCCGCCATCTTGGCAAGTAGGATGCCATGCTACAATTATACAGGGCACTGGTGAGGTTACACCTGGCATATTGTCTGCAGTTTTGATTTCCTTATCTTAGAAGGATGTTCTGCTATAAATGCAGTGCAGCAAAGGTTTACCAAATTGATTCCTGGAATGGCAGGACTGATGAATGAGTAGCGATCGAGTCAATTAGGATTGTGTTCACTGGAGTTTAGGAGAATGATAGAGGAATCTGATAAGAAACCTTTAAAATTCTAACAGGACGAGACAGGTTAGATGCAGGAAGGATGTTTCGGAATAGGAGTGGAGTCCAGACCAGGGGTTCATAATTTTATGATAAGGCTTTTGGGATTGACATGAGGAGAAATTTCTTCACCATTTTGGTTAGATGGGCCAATGGGCTGAGGAGTGGCAGGTGAAGTTTAATTTAGATAAATGCGAGGTGTTGCATTTTGGGAAAGCAAATCAGAGCAGGACTTATACACTTAATGGTATGTTAATGAGGAGTGTTGCTGAACAAAGAGACCTTGGAGTGCAGGTTCATAGCTCCTTGAAAGTGGAGAGGCAGGCAAATAGGATAGTGAAGAAGGCTTTTGGTATGCTTTCCTTTGGTCAGAGCATTGAGTATCGGTGTTGGGAGGTCATGTTGCAGCTGTACAAGACATTGGTTAGGCCAGTTTTGGAATGTTGTGTGCAATTTTAGTTTCTTTCCTATTGGAAGAGTGTTGTGAAACCTGCAAGGGTTCTGAGAAATTTATAAGGATGTTGCCAAGGTTGGAGGATTTGATTTATAAGGAGATGCCGGGGCTGTTTTCCCTGGAGCATCGGAGGCTGAGGGGTGACCTTATAGAGGTTTATAAAATCACGAGGGGCATGGATAGGAGAAATAGACAAGGTCTTTTCCCTGGGGTGGGGGAATCCAGAACTAGAGGGCATAGTTTTAGGGTGAGAGGGGAAAGATATAAAAGGGATCTAAGTGTCAACTTTTTCACGCAGAGAGTGGTGCTTGTCTGGAATGAGCTGCCAGATGAAGTGGTAGAGGCTGGTACAAAAAGTACAGCATATAAAAGGCATCTGGATGGGTATATGAATAGAAAGGGTTTAGAGGAATATGGGCCAAGTGCTGGCAAATGGGATTAGTTTAGGTTAGGATATCTGGTCAGCATGGATGAGTTGAAGTGAAGGATCTGTTTACATGCTGTAACTCTAAGACTATAGGGAATGGTGAGTCTGCGGAATTCACTACCACAGAAGGTGGTTGAGGCCAAAACATTATGTTTTCAAAAAGCAGGTAGATATAGCTGTTGTGACAAAAGGGGTCAGGGGATAGGAGAGATGGTCAGAATTGGGGTATTGAGCTCCTTAATCAACCTTGATGATTAAGAATGGTGGAGCAAGTTCAGGGAGTCGAATGGCCTACTCCTGCTCCTCCCTTCTATATTGCTGCGTTGTCATGGATGGATGCAACAGCGGCAGACAGATTGGGGAGGATGATGTCAAGAATGCTTTTCTTTCTTGTTAGTTCCTCATCATTTGCGGCAGGTTTGACCTGGTGCCATGAGACTTTGTAGAATTCAAAGTCAATGTTCAGGAGTCCTTGGGCAGGTCCCACTTTACTGTGTACCACTGTGCCACCACCTCTACTGCTGGTGGGACAGGACATACCCAGGGATGGTAATAGTGTTCATAGATATTGCATGCATGGTATGATTCTATGAATGTGATTATTTGAGGCTGTTGCTCAGCTAGACTTTGAGACAGTTTCCCTAATATTGACTCTAGCCTTAAGAAGCTGTCAAGGAAGACTGTGCAAGGTTGACAGAACTGAGTCTGTCATCATCATTTCTTGCATCTAACTCAATGCCAAATAGTCAGTCCTGTCTCATTCCATTTTTTGACAATATTTAGTAGTTTGTACAAGTGAGGTCATGGAAGAATTAACCACATTGCTATGGCTCCGTATTCCCTTATTAGGCATTCCTTTTAGAATAGGAAGGATAGAAAGGGAGTCAAGAGAGGAGGGGAAGTGGCGTTTTTGATAAGGGATAGCATTACTACTGTACTGAGGGAGGATATTCCCGAAAAAACATCCAGGGAAGTTATTTGGGTGGAACTGAGGAATAAGAAAGGAATGATCACCTTTTTGGGATTGTATTATAAACCTCCTAATAGTCAGAGTGAAATTGAGAAACAAATTTGTAAGGAGATCTCAGCTATCTGTAAGAATAATAGGGTGGTTATGGTAGGGGATTTTAACTTTCCAAACATAGACTGGGACTGCCATAGTGTTAAAGGTTTAGATGGAGAGGAATTTCTTAAGTGTGTACAAGAAAAATTTCTGATTCAGTATGTGGATGTAGCTACGAGAGAAGGTGCAAAACTTGACCTACTCTTGGGAA
>NC_057722.1:73180925-73193019 GCF_004010195.1 Chiloscyllium plagiosum | reverse complement strand
TTGAAAGGGTTCAGAAAAGATTTACAAGGATGTTGCCAGGGTTGGAGGATGTGAGCTATAGGGAGAGATTGAATAGGCTAGGGCTGTTTTCCCTGGAGCGTCAGAGGCTGAGGGGTGACCTTACAGAGGTTTATAAAATCATGAGGGGCATGGATAGGATAAATAGACAAAGTCTTTTCCCTGGGGTCGGGGAGTCCAGAACTAGATGGCATAGGTTTTGGGTGAGAGGGGAAAGATATAAAAGAGACCTACGGGGCAACTTTTTCATATAGAACGTGGTATGTATATGGAATGAGCTGCCAGAGGAAGTGGTGTAGGCCAGTACAATTGCAACATTTGAAAGACATCTGGATGGGTATATGAATAGGAAGGGTTTCGAGGGATATGGGCTGCATGCTGTCAGGTGGGACTAGATTGAGTTGGGGTATTTGGTCGGCCTGGATGAGTTGGACCAAAGGGTCTGTTTCTGTGCTGTACATCTCTATGACGTGACAGTGAACCAGATGGACTCTTTTGACAACAGCTCTGGAGTCTTTATTTGACTTTTAATTCCAAGTTTTATTCGATTCAAATTCCACCATCTGCCACAGTGGGATCTGAACACAGGTCATCAGAATATTAGATTAGATTCCTTTCAGTATGGAAACAGGCCCTTCAGCCAGACAAGTCCACACCAACCCTCCAAAGCGTAATCCACTCAAGACCCATTCCCCTACCCTATATTTACCCCAGACTAATGCACCTAACACGATGAGCAATTTAGCATGGCCAATTCATTTGACCTGCACATCTTTGGACTGTGGGAGGAAACCAGAGCACCCGGAGGAAACCCACACAGACACAGGGAGAACATGCAAACTCCACACAGACAGTCACCCAAGATTGGAGTCGAACCCATGTCCCCAGCACTGTAAGGCAGCAGTACTAACCACTGAGCCACCGTGCCACCCAAATATTAGCCAGGTCTCTGTGTTATTTGTGCATAACTAACAACACTACACTAACACCTGCCTCTTCATACTACTCTCTAAAAGTAGCACCACATCATTATTCCAATAAGCTAGGAGAAAATGAGGACTGCAGATGCTGAAGATCTTTTTATTCCAAGAAACCTCAGACTCACTATTGAACAGAATTACAGGGAATAATCTAATTTCTCTGGAAGTCTCTTCCAGGTTTTTTTTGTGCTATTATGTTGACCCCAGTTATAGCTGAAACATCTGTCAGTATTCCATTAATCCAAAAGTTGATGGTGTGACTAATATTGTGGTAAAAAGACCATAACTGAGGTTATAATTCCACATGTCAGCCGCCAACCTGTAAACTAATGCAAATATCCTCATGAATTTCCTGGAAAGGAACGCGAACAGTTGTTGCTATTTCAATTCAATACGTTAAGGCCAAATTATCAGTAGTATCGTTCCGCATATTCCCAGGATTGCTTGACAGTGGCACTTGGTGACAAAAGCAGGAAAAATGTGCAACATTCCAGGATACTTTCACTTAGTTAAATGAGCGTGGTCAGAAGTCACATGACACAAGGTTATAGTCCAACAGGTTTGTTTGCAACCACAAGCTTTCAGAGTGCTGCTCCTATGTCAGATAACATGACTTTACCTGATGAAGGGGCAGCATTATGAAAGCTAGTGATTTCAGATAAACTTGTTGGTCCATAACCTGGTATCAGGTGACTTCTGACCCCAGTTCAACATCGGCACCGCTACATCATGGCTTTAATCAGCATCAAACACATGTTTTAAAAATGCAATGACACTTTAATAATTGTGACAGAAGGCAGGAAAATGGCAACATTGCATATTTGTACGTATTACATCTGATTAAAAAGAAATCAACTAATCTTTGGGTTTAGCACAATTGAAGTTTTCTCAATCTTAAAGTGCGATGCAGGAGATATCTTTTGCACTGGTTTTAGTGAGGGCTGTATATTTATCAATTGAACCCTTTTTGTTTGCTCCGTTCCATTGTTCCCAATGTCGTTGAAGTTAAGCATCATTACTTTCATGTTTGTGGGTTGGCATCACCCCTACAATTGACCTTAAAGCTGACCCAAAAAGTTCAATATGATGATGCCAAAGTTAGAGAAAAGTTCATTGCTGTGTAAAGTGATGGTTCTGAAAGAATTAATGGTGAAGCTGCATTAGCTCCACCCAGTGTGATGATATTACACAGACTTTGGGTGGAGACAGTGAGTGGTGCATTATCCTTTGTAAGCAGCAGATGTATTCTCCACAGCTCTCAAGAGTCCTTAATAATGATGCCTGACTGCTGATGTAAGTTGTGCTTGTTGCTATCATGCAATACACCATCTTGTTAACAAGACATTTGCTTATTTTGTTTAAACTCAGCAGTGGTGTATCCTCTTTAACTCATAATTAGACATATCTTGCATATGGTAGATGTACTTGCAGGATTACATTATACTTTGCTCAAAAACTACATTTATTCATGTGGAACTCTGAGCTCAAAAACTGCATGAATTTATGCAAAACTCCGTTATCTCACTTTTTAGATTAAAATCAATCTAAACATCATGGCATAGACAGAGAACAAAGGGGGCAACAGCTTCAATATATTGTCTAGCTATCACCATTGTTAACAGCTAACCCGAGAATGCAACTTTTAAAAAAAAAGGTTTTGTGATTTACACATGAAAGGAGTGAAACTATCGCTGTATTCTGACAGATGAAAGGCTTAACAGACAATCAATTTTTCAATGTATAATTTCAGTTACATCACACTGTAAATTTTTGCTATAAATTCTGTGTGTTAGGATTGAGCCCTCCACTATCACCTGATGAAGAAGCGTTGCTCCGAAAGCTAGTGTGCTTCCAATTAAACCTGTTGAACTATAACCTGGTGTTGTGTGAGTTTTAACTTGGTACAGATGTAGGTTGCTAATTTACTTTTAACAACCTTTCTCGTATGCCACAGACTGGCAGAGGCGGCCATAAAGTGCATGCAGGGGACAACAAGGGAACCCCATGGTCATCTGCTTTTATGTTTGTGTGATATGCAGACAGTTTAATTGAATCTGGCACTACCAGTATTTTATTTAAAATCTTAACGAGACTGTTGTGCTGTTTACTTCTCATTGCAGGCAAGCTGAACAGTGAAGTCTGGGAAATTTTGGTAGTCATGACCTGGTATTACCAAATGCTGGACTGGATAAAGAACAGGTTAATTAGTCTGTCATGGCACTGTGAGAAACAGAGGCCTTTGTTAATGGTGGTAGACCTGAATGGAGACTGGTCACCAGTTGGGCCCATTTTGTTAACACCTAAATAGAGTTATAGAGTCATAAAGATGTACAGCGCGGAAACAGACCCTTTGGCCCAACTCGTTCATGCCAACCAGACATCCTAACCTAATCTAGTCCCATTTGCCAGCACTTGGCCCATATCCCCTCTAAACCCATCCTATTCATATACCCATTCAGATGCCTTTTAAATGTTATAATTGTACTAGCCTCCGAAATGAAATGATTGCAGATCATCAGATAATCCGATGATAACTATGGATATAAGGAACTTGGAGTAAAACTGAACTTTGTAGCTCACACTGTTTGCATTGTGAAGATATAATTGCCCCAGGGAGCTTGTGGGTGAGAATTTATGTTGGGTGTACTATTCTAGATGACAGCCCCAGTTGTAACAACTATAAGTATAAACAACAAATCTAATTAGAAAATCTTTGCTGGATCAAAGACGTGTGCCAGTGGCATGTAATTATCTGGTGTTAGATCCAGTTTCTACATGCTACATTTCTCCTTGGCCTAATGGTTATTTCTTAACACTGATCCCTGCCAAATGTTCAATATGTTGTTCAAGGCCAAGACTCATGTCACAATGAGATCATTTTCTTTTCAAGAACAAATAATGCTGCTTTGTTGCTACGACACCTCAAACATGTTTTCAAGTAAAAAAATCAATCATACTTTACAATGCCGTGCGTGCTTGTTCCAGTAGTTTGTTTTTTCAAGTAATTACAACCAACTATTCCCATATTTATCTCCAGCCTAATCTCGGAATTCTCTTGACACTTGTCTTTTCAGTTTAATTCTTCTGTTTGTCTTGAACCATGTACCACATTTTGTGGAGATGATAGGTTAATCACTTTTTTTCCCCAAGCATTCACAACAACCTGAAAGCAGATCTAAATGTCAACGTGCATTTCATAAATGAAAATTTGTTCAAATTTTGCTCTCTTCTCCTACCACCTTCAAATTGTGTCAAAAATGACAGTGACAAACCGCGTGATTAAACGTTTCCTTATGGTATCAGCCTTGATTCAGGGAGCTCTTGTTTCTGAGTCAGAAGGTTAAAGGTCAACTCCCATTCCAGAGCCGTTGAGCACAATGTCTAGCCTGACTCCCCTGTGAAGTACTGAGAGAGTGCAGCATTGTCAAAAAAGCTACATTTTGGGTGGAGGGAGTCGCCATTTGCTTTCTCTGATAGTTTCCTAAAATCCCACAGGAAATATTTGAAGAAGCGCAGGGGATTTCTCCAGACATCCTGGTCACAACATTTCCCTTACCGATGTCAATTAGAAATGACAATTTGGACAATTGTCTCATGGGATCTTGCTGTGTGCAAATTAGCTTCTGTATTTTTCCCTGCATTACAGCTGCTAAAGATTGTAAATTTCAGCAGTGCTTCATTTGTAAATGGCTTGAGATGTCATAGGATCATGAAATATGCTATACAAATGCAAACTCTTTATTCTCCAACAGGTAGTTCTTTGACTCCAGTGCCCACTGAGGAGTGAAACTTGTATGAAAGGTGATTATAGCAATCTCTGTTAATCCATCTTAGTTCCATTTTAAACCTTATGCTACTCAGTAGGGGAGGTGATGGCCTAGTCGAATTATCACTGGGCTATTAATCCAGAGATCCAGATTATGTTCTGGGGACCCAGGTTCAAATCCCACCACAGCAGATGATGGAATTTGAATTCAATAAAAATGAATCTAGAATTAAGAGTCTAATCATGACCATGAATCCATTGCCGATTACCAGGAAAAAGGTGCTCGGTTGGGATGTGTAGGGAAAACCAACAATCTGGATGTTTGTTATCTCCAAGCTGATTAGCTAACCAGTTAATTCTCAGTGTTAGTGTCTTATATAGGTAGTAATTGCCTACTTAAGACCCTCAATTGCCTCAGATCAGGCAGATTGGCCAAACCACATCTGCTATTGGTAAAAATGCGGTGCGGACAAGGGATAGCAGATTAGGAGGCGGGCAGGGTGCCTACAGGTTTGTAAGTGAACATGCCCTCACATGAACCAGCTTCTAATCTGCCAGTAGGTGAGCCATTCTCAGCCCAAGGAGAGGCTAAGTATGGAGCTTCCATAGCTTGGGATCTTGGCAGCTGAAAAACAGACATCAGTGGTAGACCAAAGAAAGCATGCAGAGGACTTCAGAGTTCAAAGTAGCACAGAATCCTCAGGGGTTTTGGATTTAGAGAATGATACACAGAAAGAGACATAAGGAACTCAAGAAGCTTAATACCATCTCGGACAAAGCTTCCCACTTAATCGGCACCACATCCGCAAGCATCCATTCCCTCCACCACTGACGCTCAGTTGAAGCAATGTGTACTATCTACAAGATACACTGCAGAAATTCACCAAAGATCCTTAGACAGTACCTACCAAACCAATGATCACTTCCATCCACAAGAACAAGGGCAGCAGATACATGGGAACATCACCACCACCTCCAATTTCCCCTCCAAGCAACTTGCCATCCTGACTTGGAAATATATCGCTGTTCCTTCAATGTCGCTGGGTCAAAATCCTGGAATTCCCTACCTAAGGGCATTGTGAGTCAACTTGCAGCAGGAGGACTGCAGTGGTTCAAGAGGCAGCTCACCACCACCTTCTCAAGGGCAACTAGGGAGGGGCAATAAAATCCTGGCCCAGCCAGAGACACTCACATCCCACCAGTGATTGAAAGAATGAGGTCATAAGATTAAATGCAAGGGTGTTTTTTTTTTAGATCTGATATGATAATAGCCAATTCCTTTGGAATCAAACAGCCAATTCTGCTGTTTATCTATGGCAGACTTCCTGATACTTCTCTGGAGGTTCTGTGCAGTGAGTCAGCAGGTCAGTAAGGAGGCTTGTCTGTTGTGGCAGTATTTTGCCTATCAGCCCAGCCACCGCTGTACCACATCAAGGCAGCTGTCTCCAGGAGCTGACCTGAGCTGTCTGAAAAGAGATCTCCAGGGATCATGCATGCTTGGAATAGTTGCAGCACACATCAATGCACTATAATTAATGACACTAGCGGGAGCAAGCTGAGAAACGTGTCGCTTTTTGCTCAGGGCTGGTTTAATGCGTTATGATGGAATTAGTAAAAGGCAAAATTGCAAAAAGGAATTTTTAATCTCATTGCAGGTTTCCAATGGGGTGGACAATGATGGAGAAAGACCATGACCTTTGTGTTTCTCCTACATACTGTGATTTCACCTGAAATATTTGTGTTTAAATATTTAAACATGGCTGTCTGCTGCAGTTAAGACTCCTGTCTCTGACTTAGTTTTAGTTTATTCCACTTCACTGAAAACAAACCTAAACACACAACCCTGGCTGGTGTGAAACAGAAACAAAGGAAATAGGAGAAGGAGTGGGCTATTCGGCCCTTTGACCCTGCTCTGCTTTTCAGTGTGATCATGGCTGATCCTTTAACTCAATGCCATATTCCTGTGAGATTCTTTTGCAAGTAAGAGAGAGGGAGGGTGCTGCCAACATTCTCTCCCCCGTGTAACATGTGAAATGTAAATATATCCAGTAACCAGGCCAACCCTGAGATGGGAATCCCTGTGGGGGGCGGTTATGGGTGCAACTGCACCCAGGGAAGCCTCCTTGGAAGTTTTGCCTCCCGTTCTGCTAGTACCATTTGCAACCTGCAGGGGACTGGGGGCCAAATGGAAGTTTCCAGAATGTCGACAACGATTGGTTTTAAGTGAACATGAAGACAGTCTGCTGTGTATGCTACAATGTCAACCATTATCAACCTGTGATTGGGGGGTACTTTACTTTCACCATCCTCATTCTTCGACTCGACCTATGGGTGTATTCAGTCTGCAGTGATAGAGGGAAACCACTGTTGGGTCTTAATATGAAGAGGCTCCTGTCTGAAACAAGATGTAGTTAATTGCAGGATGGCAAAGACTATAGAAAGACCGAGACAATGGATCTGTTCTCTTTGAGATTCTAAGCTGTTCAGCCTTTTCCCCAACCAAGTCCTTAAGACATCATCTCCAGCGTTATTTCTTTCAGAACCATACCTTTCTACAACAAAGGCACCTGGCTTCCAGCCACTTGCTGGTGTTGGTTCTGTCTCCAGGAAAATGATTGACAGGCAGGAGGAGCTGGAGAACCATCATGGTGTTCATGCTATTGTACTGGCCATCTCTGGTAACACCTAACAACTGAGTTGCCAATGTTACCATTTGAACAAGAATTGGGAGGTTCCCACCTGGTGGCCTGACAAATATTTATCCCTCAACCAACACAATTAAACAGACTATCTTGCTGCCAATGGGACATTGCTGTCTGCAAACTGGTTGCTCTAATGTCCTACGATGCAGCAATAGCTGGGTGGCACGGTAGCTCAATGGTTAGCACTGCTGCCTCACAGCGCCAGGGTTCCAGGTTCGATTCCAGCCTCAGGCGACTGTCTGTGTGGAGTTTGCACATTCTCCTCGTGTCTACATGGGTTTCCTTCGGGTGCTCTGGTTTCCTCTCACAGTCCAAAGATGCGCAGGTCAGGTGAATTGGCCATGCTAAATTGCCCTTAGTGTTAGGTGCATTAGTCAGAGGGAAATGAGTCTGGGTGGGTTACTCTTCAGAGGGTCGGTGTGGACTTGTTGTGCCGAAGGGCCTGTTTCCACACTGTAGGGAATCTAATCTAGCCAAAAAAAAAATTAGCCATTGGAAATGCAAGGTTGGTGAGTGGGTCTGGATGAGTTGCTCTATGGAGGGTCAGTGCAGACTCGATGGGCTGAATGGCTTGGTTCCACACTCTGGGGATTCTATGAATAGCTACACAGTGCTTTGTCAGCTGTGTGAATATCTTCAACATCCTGAACATGAAAGGTTCTGTAGAAATGCAAGTTATATCTTTCTAAATGATCAAAGTTGTGTAAGGGGCTGAACAAGGAGCTAGAATTTTGATCTTTTCATCTCTGGTTTTTGAAGGATTAAAATTTCTATTTTTCCACTGGTCACAGAAGTCCCACACATCAGCGTTTGTAAAGTCTTAATTCAGTTCCTAGTGAGAGCACAGATTTGGTGTAACATTCCAAGAAGCAACTTGTTGCTCAACTATTTTTAGTATTTGCTTGAGTTTGGAAAATTGAGCAGTGATCAGACTGAAGTGTTTAAACTATTAAAAATGTGTTTTTTGACTTGTTCATGGGGCGTCGGCATCACTGACTGGGCCAGCCCTTTCCCATCTCTAATTTCCCCTGAGAATGTGACAGCAAGTCACCATCTCGAACCAGAGCAGTCCACGGGATGCACTTACAGTACAATAGGCCAGGTACAGAGAAAGCTATTTTCTTAAAGTCAAGCAAAAGGTGACATCATTTAAAGATTAGCCCCAGGCTATTCAGAAACTAAATCAAGAAATGCCTTCTCACATAATACATCACAAATTTCTGGAACTTTCTCCCCCAAAGGCTTGAGGACGTTGAGGAAAATTGGCCGAACTGGGTAATGTTAACTTTGTTAAAGGTGTAGAGCAAAAACGGAGAAATGTCACTAATCTACATATCTGCTGTGATCTCAATGGATGGAGAAGGTAGTTCAAAGAGCCTCCTAGTATTCCACAAATTGTCCTATGGTTTAGACAGCATGAACGTTGTTCAAAAGCATATATCAGAACAAATACAAGAATTCCAAATTTCAGGAATTATGTCAATGTTTTTCATAATGTAAAAGATTCTGAGGAAGGGTCACTGGATCTGAAATGTTAACTCTGATTTCTGTCCACAGATGTGGCCAGACTTGCTGAGCTTTCTCAGCAACTTTAGTTTTTGTTTCTGATGTCCAGCATCCACAGTTCTTTCGGTTATTTATAACAGAAAAGGCTCAGTTGAAGTTGCTGAAATCAGCATATATACAAATGCAGTGATCCTTTCTCTGCACACAAAAGTAACATGTTCAAGCCTTGAGCTACTTTTGAATTACCTGAAGGTTTGGGAAGCTGATAGTTCCCTGTTCATGTCTCTATAGTAATGCCTTGGCCAATCAAATTCAACTTGGCAGGCAATCAGTATTCTTTCCTCCTGTAGTATAATTCGTTGTGATTGTTTGAAATTTGGCATTCTTGTGGGTGTCCTGATGAGTGCACAATGAAAACATCAGCAGCATGCCTCTCTTTCCAGCAGGATCACTAATGTGTCTTAGACCCATTCAAGATCCACATTACTGAAGCTAAATTGACTCCTATTCAGCATCTCTCTCGTTAATAAAATCGAAAGTTTGAATGCTCCACAGATGATTGCATTCTGTGTTGCACATTTTCGAAAGCCAGTGGACTGGTAAAGGTCAAATGTATCAGAATAATAATCAAGATTTTGTTAAACATGTGTGAGAGTACCCTGGTACATTGACAGTGATTTACTATTCTTGTAATAACACGAGTGAAAAAAAAGAAAGAACGTGCATTCGTGGAGGCGTTTATCCTCTTCAAAGGATGTTGTAATCCTCTTCATGTCAATGAATTGCCCTTATGTTGCAGGCAGTTTTATCACATGGGCCATCCAATTGTGTTCAACAAACAACAAATTAACTACTTGGTCGGCTCATCTGTTTGTCTGAGATTTCAAGGAGGAACATCAGACCACTAGGTGGAACACCCTGCCAATGTTCTAACTGTACTGCAGCATCTTTCACTTGTAGGTGAAAGGACAGACCTGGCCTCAGTTTGGAAATGCATTAAAAGGACAGCATCTGCCACAGAATATCATAAAGAGTCAGAACATGCTTAGTGGCAGAATAATGGTCTGGGACCCGATTCCCAGTATGTCATAATTTAAATCAAAATGCAACCATCTGAATCCAACTGACACCCTGAGTTTTACTTTAAAAAGATACACTAATGCCTGATTTTAGATGTTAGAGGTGAAAATTCACTCCTTTGTTTTAACACGTGTCGGCTTGTCTCACCTGACAGTACTGTCACCCCCAGATCCAGAATTGGTTCAAGCCCTATTAAATTCTCAGCTCTGCATTCAAATCCCTCCCCCAGCATCATCTCTGTCTCCCTCAGCCTACAACCCTCTGTGATCGCTGTACTCCTCAAACAGCACATGCCCTGATATTTTTGTTGGGCCAAACTCATTACGTCTGGGCTTTGGGATTCACACCTAAACCTTTGCTAACTCCTTTATGACATTCATAAAACCTACTATGTTGACCAAGCATTTGGTCACCTGTCTTCACTTTTATTTTTATTTTCATTCATGGGATATGTGTGTCACCAGCTAGACCAGAATTTATTGCCCATCCCTAATTTCCCAGAGGGCAGTTAAGAGTCAACCATATGGCTGTGAGTCTGGAGTCATGTGTAGGCCAGGCCAGGTAAGGCTAGCAGTTTCCTTCCCTAAGTGACATTAGTGAACCCGATGGGTTTTTCCAATAATTAACAATGGATTCAGGGTCATCATTCAATCCTTAATTGCAGGTTTCTCTCGAATTCAAATTCCACCACCTGCCATGGCTGGATTTGAACCAGGGTCTCGAGAACATTATCTGGGTCTCTGGATTTTGTGATAGATTTAAGACTGATGTCAGAGGCAAGTTCTTTACGCAGAGAGTGGTCAGGGCGTGGAATGCCCTACCTGCTAATGTAGTCAACTCAGCCACATTAGGGAGATTTAAACAATACTTCGATGAGCACATGGATGATTTTGGGATAGTGTAGGGAGATGAGCTGAGAATAGTTCCCAGGTCGGCGCAACATCGAGGGCCGAAGGGCCTGTACTGCGCTGTATTGTTCTAGTGCTATTAACAGTTCAATACTAACACCAATTGGCCATCACCTCCCTTTGCAGTGCCTCCTTACATGACTCGGTGTCAAATTTTGTTTTGTAATACTCATGTGACATTCCTCAGGTTGTTTTACCAGTGCAGGTGCTGAATGAATGTGAGTTGTGGGGTTAGACAGGATTTCAGCACCTAGTCCCAGCTGACATTCCACACCAATATTAAGGGAGATGATGGTATTATTGTTGGCCTATTAATCCATAGACCCAGGCAATGTGCTGGGAACCTGGGTTTAAATCCCTACCATGTATGGAATTTGAATTCAACAAAAATTTGGAATCAAGAGCCGAATGATGAAATTATCCCTGAAATTATTGGGGGAAAACCCATCTGGTTCACTAATACCCTTTAGGGGAGGAAACTGCCGTGCTAACCTGGTCTGGCCTACATATGAGAGCAACATGATTGATTCTTAACTGTCCTTTGGGCAATTTAGGATGAGCAATAAATGTTAGTCTAGCCAGCCAATTCCCAAGAATGAAAGATTCCTTCTCCATCAACATCACCAAAGCCGATATGGTTGATATGGTTGGTAACATGTTCACTTCTGAGAAAGAAAAAGGTGTTGACTTGAGCCCTACCCTTGTAACTGAACATAACAATCAAGGCTGTTACTCCAGGTTGGGCAGGAGGAAGGGTGGTATTCCCAATTCCTCCGCCTCCGCCGGATCTGCTCCCAGGAGGACCAGTTCCAACACAGAACACACCGGATGGCCTCCTTCTTTAGAGACTCCAATTTCCCTTCCCACGTGGTTAAAGATGCCTTCCAACGCATCTCGTCTACATCCCGCACCTCCGCCTTCAGACCCCACCCCTCCAACCGTAACAAGGACAGAACGCCCCTGGTGCTCACCTTCCACCCTACAAACCTTTGCATAAACCAAATCATCCGCCGACATTTCCGCCACCTCCAAAAAGACCCCACCACCAGGGATATATTTCCCTCCCCACCCCTTTCCGCCTTCCGCAAAGACCGTTCCCTCCGTGACTACCTGGTCAGGTCCACGCCCCCCTAC
>NC_057722.1:73165276-73180791 GCF_004010195.1 Chiloscyllium plagiosum | reverse complement strand
ATTCCTGATGAAGGGCTTTTGCCCGAAACGTCGATTTTGCCTGTCCTCGGATGCTGCCTGAATTGCTGTGCTCTTCCAGCACCACTGTTCCAGAATCTGGTTTCCGGCATCTGCAGTCATTGTTTTTACCTCGTTGATTTTAACCCTACTGCGAATCCTCTTGCAAGGATGCCTGCCTTGAAGAAGTTTTCCTCCTCTCTCTACAAGAATCTCAGGGAGTCCCTCTCCCACTGCAACTCCCTGGTCATTTCCTCTGCTCTGAAGCTCTTCAACCATGTCGTGACTCTATGCTACTCTCTCTCCACCCCCACCCTCCCCTAGCTTATCTCTCCACGCTTCAAGCTCACTGCCTTTATTCCTGATGAAGGGCTTTTGCCGGAAACGTCGATTTCGCTGCTCGTTGGATGCTGCCTGAATTGCTGTGCTCTTCCAGCACCACTGATCCAGAATCTGGTTTCCAGCATCTGCAGTCATTGTTTTTACCTGGTATATAGATGTACTCTATTGACATTCAGAACCGTGTTAAACCCAGGACCTGTTTGCCTGTAAACGACCCTGTAGTTGTGATGGAAAGAACAGGCAGAGTTCCAGTGTTCTCATCAATATTTATTCTGAATCAACACCACAGAAGGAGCTTTGCTGGATTTTATTATTGTTTGTAGAGAGGCTTTCTGTGTGCAAACTGACTGCTGCATTACATTATAACAATGACTACTCTTCAATGGTACACTACTATTGGCTGTACGGTATTGAGGGATATCATGTAGGATGCTCTTTGAATGACAATCTTTCTACATTTTTCTCATTTCTTCACTTGTTGGTTATATATCTGGTGCTCAGCAGTGTAGCTGCACACAGCAATAGATATTGGACATCAAATGTATTCTGCTACCTCAGAGCCAAATCATGTGCGTCAGGGAACATTAATGTACCAGCATGAAATGGCAAATCGATTTTCAGAAAGAGTCCCTCTGTATGACGTAGGCAAAAATCTCGCAGCTGCTGCAAATCTGAAAGAAAAGCAGCAAAAGTCTGGAAACAAACAGCAGGTTTCAGAGCAAGATTTTGCATTTCAGGTCAATGTCCTCTCATTAGAACTCATCAGGTTTCTTTACAGTAACAGGCAGAATTTGTGATTAATGGGATGAAGTTGCCTCAAGCACCATACACATATACAACAATTTTTTTTGTGAAACCATTAAACTATTCAGTTAGATAATGCATAGGTTAATATTGATCCACTCATTATAAACCCTGTTGAGGGCAGCTTCAGCACCTCAGAGGGAGGGGGGGATGTGGGAGTTGTGATGTGGCTCCACCATAAACACAAGAGTTCCTGCTGCTTTCTTCATGATAAATATCATTGTGTTATTGAAATTGCATGAATTTTGGCATTCCTTTTTATTGCAAGTAAATGTCCTGATAGCCAGTGATCATAGAGTATTTGCTTTCTAACTGAATGCTCAAAGATCAAGGGAAGGGAGTTGGTGGGGGTGGAAGACAGTACAGTATTGAACTCTGATATACGTTGTCTCCACCCACCTGCATTTTAAGAACTGGGTTGGTTGCTTTGATCTGTTATTCAGCAGAAGCAGATACTATATAGCTAGCGTAGCAACGACAGGGAATTATTCATAGCTTGCATCTTAATATCAGATAATGCAAATAGATATTAAAATCAACTGGTTGGGAAAATGGGATTGAAATTGTGATACTTATTTGTAATAAACCTGGACAAATTATAACACCTCCTTCGTGATTGTAGATAGTGAAAATCTCTAGTGTGAGACAAGGAGATTTCCCCTGTGCGAGACACCATCAGAAATTCACATTTATATATACAACATAAAAGAGCCTTTGATGCCTCCAGTCTGTCACGGATTTTCCATGCTTTGTGTCTTGCAATAATTTACATTTTCTACCCAAACAGAAAAGGGCAAAAAGCCAAGTGAAAGTCCAGGAAAGAATGAGAGAGAAAATCTGTGAAATTCCTCTCTGGCCTTACTAGGTGACCAAAAGTAGTGCAGCAGATTACTCTGTGCAAGAGCAATGTGGGGGAATCGGACTGTTGGGATTGCAGCATAGAAACTGGCATGCACTCAATGGGCCGAATGGCATCCATCTACGCTGGAAGGACTCTTGATTTTGACTTCCCTACGGTGTCCGCTTCCAGACCCAGCTCACGCTCGAAGGGATTCAGCAGCCGATGAGATACAGTACTCGGCTCCAGACCTTCACTACTCTCCATGGAAAACGACTTACCTTCAGATTTCCAACTTTGTTCTGGCCTCACAGGACTTAAACTTGTGCCCTCTGAGCATCCCTATTCTTTTTAATTGGGCCAAAATGTCAATGGTGCAGTACTTCACTATCTGTCAAAACTGCAATCAGAACCCGCTGAAGTCGACACATTTCTGAATGGTCGAGTCTCCAGTCTTTCAGCCTACCATGTAGACCAAGCTCTTTTAAGCAGGGTGTCGGCCTAATGGCTTCAATATTATTTCAATACAGTGGAACACTTCATAGGAACATTATCATTTTAAAATTTGGCAGCAAGCCTCATGTTGAACTGGTTTTTAAAGAGGAGAGAGAGAGTCATCAAGAAGATTTTCTTTTATCTATTCACAGGATGTGCCTGGCTAGGCCAACAGTCACTGCCTATCCCTAATGCCCAGAGGGCAGTTAAGAACCAACCACATTGTTGTGGGTTTGGAGTCACATGCAGGCCAGATCAGGTAAGGATGGCACTTACATAAGGCCTTAGGTAGTGTTGTAGAGCAGAGGGACGTAGGGGTATAGGTACATAATTCTTTGAAGTTTGCTTTACAGGTAGACAGGATGGTTAAAAAGGCACTTAGCATGTTTGCCTTCATTGCTCAAACCTTTGAGTATAGGAGTTGGGATGTCGTGTTGAGCTTGTACAGGACATTGGTGAGGCCTCTTAGAGTCATAGAATTATAGTGATGTACAGCACGGAAACAGACCCTTCGGTCCAACTAGATATCCCAACTCAATCTAGTCCAACCTGCCAGCATCCGGCCCATATTCCTCCAAACCCTTCCTATTCATATACCCATCCAGATCCAGCCTCCAACACTGCCTCTTCTGGAATACTGTGTCCACTTCTGGACACCCAGTTATAGGAAAGATATTATTAGGCTGGAGAGAGTTTAGAAGAGATTTACCAGGATGTTGCTGGGCATGGAAGTTTTGAGTTATAAAGGGAAGCTGGATAGGCTGGGACATTTTTCACTGGAGCATAGGAGGTTGAGAGGTGACCTTATGGAGGTTTATAAAATCATGAGGGGTACAGGTAGAGTTAATGGTAGTTGTTCTTTCCCTAGGATGGGGTTTTCACGACTAGGGGAAACATTTTCAAGATGACAGAAGAGAGATTTAAAAAAGACATGAGGGGCAATTTCCTTTTTTACACAGACGGTGGCTTGTGTGTGGAATGAATTTCCTGAGGAAGTGGTGGATGTGGGCACAATTACAACATTTAAAAGACATTTGGATAAATACATAAATAAGAACGGTTTGAAAGGACATGGGCCAGGAGCAGGCAGGTGGGACTAGTTTAATTTAGGATTAAGTTTGCCATGGACTGGTTGGACTGAAGGGTCTGTTTCCAAGCTGTATGACCCTATGACTCCATGACTAAAGGAGATTGGTGAATGAGATGGTCCTTTTCCCTGACTATTAACAGTGATTGTATGGTCATTATTAGACTCATACTTCCAGATTTTTTAAAAAAAATTGAATTCAAATTCCACTGTCTGTCATGGCAGGTGAGGTAATATACTGAGGTAATAAACCTACTCAGGATTTACTTGCACTGGTGAGGGCAAGGAATGGGTCTATGGGATCCCTCAGAGAATCTCTGATATTGTCAAAGTACATTTTGACCGCAACCCTGAAAGAAACAGCAACAGTAGAGTGGGTGAAACTCTAAGGATGTTCCGCCTACTCCCACTCCCTGTAGCCATAGATTGGGCGCTATACAAAGGCCCCCTTCAGATTGCAGGATTGGAAATGTTTCAGCAATGCAGCTAACTTTGTGATGAGGCCAAGTAAATAGCAAGTGTATTATAGGGCCAGAGTATCATGTATTCTAATGTGTCTGAAGATTGTTTAATTTTCATCATGCTGGATAATTTGATGTTTACTTACCAATTAGCAAAAGAAGTCCTCTCATCAACTCCTGTGTGACAAACATAAATAACTTATCATACAGCATTTTGGAAGTAAAATAGCTTTTGAACTGATCAAGCAAAAGGATAGCAACTCCAAAACCGGAGTCTCTCATGATTCAGAGGAACATAGAGCAGAAATGGGCCATTCACTCAATCAAGTCTACTCCATCATTCAATGTAAATATGGGTAATCAAACACTTAATACCTTTCTCTCTCATTACCCATACATCCTTTTACCTCAGTGGTATTTAGAAATCTGTTAATCTCTACTTTAAATGTGTGGTGCAGTGCTCTTATGTAGAGACTTCCAAAGATTCACAATGCTCTGAGTTAAAGCAAAATCCACACCTTTATCTTAAATGTCTTCCCCCTGACTTTGAAATTGTCTAGACTTCCCAATAAGAAGCATCTCACTGCAGGTACCTCTTCCAGTTTTTGGCAAGTTTCCATAAGACCACCTCTTGTTTTTTCAAAACCCTAGAAAATACGCAGCCATTTCACCCAATCTCTCAGGATTGAGTTAGTGAGTGTTATTGCGCTCCATCTATGGCAATAATAGCCTTCTGAAGATAAAGTTGGCAAAACTTCACACACGTGACGATGCTATTCCTTTAACAAGGTTATGCTGTGCTTGGCTTTTTTTAAAGAGATCGTAAAAGCAGCGATTCTGAAAAGTCTAGGTTTGAAGGGTTTCAGGAATTCTGGTCTCCTTCCTATCGAAAGATGTTGTGAAACTTGAAAGGGTTCAGAAAAGATTTACAAGGATGTTGCCAGGGTTGGAGGATTTGAGCTATAGGGAGAGGCTGAACAGCCTGGGGTTGTTTTCCCTGGAGTGTCGGAGGATGAGGGGTGACCTTATAGAGATTTATAAAATCATGAAAACATTTAAGAGGCATTTGGATGGGTATATGAATAGGAAGGGTTTGGAGGGATATGGGCTGTGTGCTGGCAGGTGGGACTAGATTGGGTTGGGATATCTGGTCGGCATTGACGGCTTGGACCGAAGGGTCTGTTTCCATGCTGTACATCTCTATGACTCTATGGCTAATTTGATTACAGCTAACAGATACTGCCTCAGGCAAAAGGCTTTCATGTTTAAAGAAAAATACTCGTACAATGAAAGGGTACTGCCAGTTCTCCCAGCTCAGCTTTTCTCTCGTTTGGTTTGGTTTTAGCAAGTCAGTCAGTTTTCAGGCTGCTGGTCCAAGAAATAGCTCCATGGAAGAAAGTATTCCATGCTGAATCTCTCTGTCATCTCTGTGTCCTGGAAGACCCTATGTTTGACTTAACCTTCTTTGCCAAGGGGTGTTTATGGGGATTGTTCCAAGTATTTGGAACAGCATCATTAAGTTGGAATAATCTGTTGCTTTTTTGGATAGGTTGTTATTCTGTTTTCTCTTTTGTTTGTGTTTCATTTGGTAATCTTGTAAATAAATTCTGTTTCGTTGAAAACTAAGTGGCTTGAATAGCTGCATCACTCCTGGAATATCCACTTACACCTGCTTAAAACAACTGGCAAAATTAGAGCTACTTTCTGGAAGTGTTTTGAGGGGGTCTGGCCTGGTTCGTAACACACTTTACTGAAGTGCAGTGTAACGTATGTATTCAGCTGAAGCAAAACTTTCTAGTTGTGAAGTCTGATCCTCTTATAATAAAGGCTGGCATGACATTAGCCTTTCTGACTCTGCATTGCATCCACATGTCAGCCATTATTCATTTCGGATAGGGTACGCAGGTTTATAAGTTGACTCTATCTCTCAGCTGCTGTGAACATTGTTGCCTTCCAAAGCCAACCCACCACAATCAAACCAGTGGTGTGAGAGATGTCAGAAATGTCCGCTTCACAATGGAGCCTGCAGTGTCATGGCTGCTGCATGTGGACATGTGGTAGATTATTTTCTGACTCCCTTCAAAGTTGCTGGTGATCAGAGTAGGATAAGGGCCAGCAATAGAGAATGTCAAGATTGGCCATTGTTTGCCATTTTAAAAGCTGAGGAGAAAGTGAGGACTGCAGATGCTGGACGTAACACACTTTACTGAAGTGCAGTGTAACGTATGTATTCAGCTGAAGCAAAACTTTCTAGTTGTGAAGTCTGATCCTCTTATAATAAAGGCTGGCATTTTAAAAGTTGAGGAGAAAGTGAGGACTGCAGATGCTGGAGGTCAGAGTCAAAAAGTGTGGTGCTGGAAAAACACAGCCAGCATCCGAGGAGCAGGAGAGTTGACACTTCGAGCATAAGTTCTTCATCAGGAAGATTTTGATTTCCTTAATGATTAGAAATCTCTCTCAGCCTCCTACTATATATACCTAAAGGCCCAGCCTTGAAGACCACCATGGGAAACAATGCTCAGATTCACTACCTTCTGAGAGAAATAAATTCCTCCTTGTGTCTTAAATGTGTAACTCTTTGCTCTAAGATTATACCCTCTGATTCTTGACTTTCCCACAAGGAGAAATAACCACATCTGCACTGGCAAGCCCCTTAAAATGACATGAAGGAGGAGGCCATTCAGCCCATCACATTCACATTGACTCGTTTGATGAGCATTCTAATCAATTTCCCAACTTTTACCCCATGGCGCAGTCATCTCAATTCACCCAACTAAAGCCTGGCAGGAACCAACTGGAAGTGCCTGAGATGTTTGTGCTGGCCCCATTTAAAGTGTATCACTTGTTTTTTGTGACACTCTTAATGCCGTGTGTGATTCACTGTTGACCGCTGTAACTTTGTGGTTCTCATAGCTTGCTCCACAAAATGAGACTTTACAAGAAAAAGCTCCTGTTTAAACACCATGGAACTGATTGCACATTCGTAATCAGATACCAGTTATATAAGCAAGACAAAACATTGTTACTCAGACTGAGAGGGCACTTAGAATATAGGGATTCACTCCGTAAGATCCTAAACTGTCCTGATTTATCCTAACCCAAGTCACTATGACAGCATCAGATTTGCAACATTCACATTTTCAAAACCATTATGTTATACAACAGCTACATTCAAGCATTTTCCCCCCCATAATTAACATTTATACATTATTGTATCTCGGTACATTGACCGCTGCCCCAACTTACTTTAAGTCTTTGACTTTACAAATTCAGGAAGTCAAGAGATTTCAGAATTCTTCCAGAGTGTTCCTTCTTTGGGCTTGGAAAATTGACAGTTCCTTGGCTTGAAGACTGTTGGCCTTGATTCTGATCTTGACTCTGCATGCTCTGTGAAGCCTCTCTTGGTAGACCTTTTATCTCACGGCTGTCTTTAACTGAGGAGACAGTTCCTAATAAACCAGGAAGTCAGTCCATTCCCTTGTCTGGAAGACTGTTAACTTCCTAAATTTCTTTTGCAGAAGAACTCCATCCTGCAAAACCAAATATTTGCTCCATTTCTTCAGTGGGGTAGACCTTTATTCTTATGAACCCTTTTCACGATAGTTGAAACAGGAACTTTCTTTTTTACAGAAGGCTAGACTTCTAAGCCAGGCCATTTCTTCTTGACAGTCTCCTGGATCTCTGTGCCACGTAGTTTATTTTAGGGTGTCTAATGAGCATATGGACATTGGTCACTCCCATCTCAGTGTTGGTTTTCATGGAATCCATTGCAGTCCAAACTATCTAAGCAAATCTTTACTCTCAATCTACTGTTACATCTGTCTTAAGGTATATATGCCTTTCAACTTGTAGGTTATATTGAATGTTTTCACTTACCCTCTGTCATTTAACCCAATGTATTCAAATCCTCAGTTATGTTACTTGAAGATTCCTGCTAACATGGCTCTGTCACTGCCATTGATGATGGTTCCTTGGAAGATGAAGAATTGAAATTATCCTCCTGAAAGTTAGTTGTTAGATCACCTGAAAATAAACTCAAAACTGCCTTGTTAATTTATTCACCCAGTTTCATTTAAAGATTGATCAATCAGCTCAAGTTGATTGTATTGCTCATTCTTTTTCTTCTGATTTGTATCTCCTCAAAACATTTGCAGGTTTTTTCTTTAAAGATTAGATTATTTACAGTGTGGAAACAGGCCTTCTGCCAACAAGCCCACACCGACCCTCCACAGAGCAACCCACCCAGACCCATTCCCGTACATCTAACACTACGGGCAATTTAGCATGGCCAAATTACATTACATTACATTGCTGTGTGGAAACAGGCCCTTCGGCCCGACAAGTCCACACTGACCCGCCGAAGCGCAACCCACCCATACCCCTGCATTTACTCCTTACCTAATACTACGGGCAATTTAGCATGGCCAATTCACCTTACCTGCACATCTTTGGACTGTGGGAAGAAACCGGGGCACCCGGAGGAAACCCACGCAGACACGGGGAGAATGTGCAAACTCCACACAGTCAGTCGCCTGAGGCGGGAATTGAACCCGGGTCTCTGGCGCTGTGAGGCAGCAGTGCTAACCACTGTGCCACCGTGCTGCCCACACTTTGGACTGTGTGAGGAAACTGGAGCACCCGAAGGAAACCCACACAGACACGGGGAGAATGTGCAAATTCCACACAGAGAGTCGCCTAACCACTGTGCCACCGTGCTGCCCACTTTCTGTCATGTGAATTCTCTTCAATATGATGGAAATTTTTCCACTGCTGACATTCCTGTATAGTCACAGATTTCACAATCGGTTATGAGAATTTTAATCCCTCTTGAGATCTCTGGCCATCTAATCACTGACTAAAACCAGACTGTGAGTTAAGTGTCACCATTGTAACGTACCCAGACCATCTTCCTGGAATTAGACTTATGCCGAAAACTAGTAAGTTGCCCATGATTGTGAAATACTATTGATGCTCAGTGCACATTTGTTTGGTAAACCTGCTGAATGTTTGGTCTTACCAAACGTTTAACACAATTGTGGTAAATAATGACGTTCTAGCTCAGTCTTTCATTCTTGTTGAATTAACTATTTTGGCTTGCTGGCTGTTGATTCTTCTCTGACATATTTCTTAAACTTAATAGATGGTCTTATTTTTAGATCCTGCCATGAGTTTAGGAAGTCCATTTAAATCTTGGACCAGTTTTCCTTTGAACATTTGGTCCGTCACTGTTTGTACCTGAGCTGTTAGTTTACTGTCTGGCTTGTCTTTGAATAGACAGGACATAATTTGGTCTCTCTTGATATATTTCATGTGTATTGAAACTCATTGAACTCTTTCTGCTATTTCAGCAATGTCGAGGTCAAGATATACGTGCTTGGTGAAGGTGAGGTTTTATTATTATGAATACACTCTCCTATATTTCACACCCTTTGTATTGTGGTGTTTCCTGTTTTATGCCTTTATTCTTGAGAACTGTTCCACCTGGACAATGTAGTTTCATCTCTGTAAGGCAATATCTTCAGTTTCTTCACCCACGGTGAATCATGTGGTGAAGAGAGTGACAATTGCCTCTGTATTAAGTTTAAAATTAATGAGATGTCCACAGATGTAAATAGGTTCCATTGAACACAAGTCAGTTGGACCTCCAATATTTACATAGAAACACATTGCCTACCTTTATCTAAGGCCAGTATTTCTACCACATTAACGTCTTTGTATAAGTGATCATTTGGCAGTTTTGTTTAGTTCCAGCACTCCCCAAATAAATACAAAAATCTGGCATGGCGAGGACCTCATTTTTGCCCTGCCCCACCCGCGTTTTTTTAACAATTTAAGAGGCTGGATGGAGAATGCACCCTTCATAGTTGCAGTTTCAATGACAACAACTTATCTTTGCATTTAATGCAACAAAAATTCCTAAGGTGCTTGTCAAGAATGTAATTAGACAAATTAAAATCTGGTCCAAGTTAAGAGATCAATATTGTGAGCATAGATGTCTCTAAGAGCTGTAGGGATGGAGGAGAGTGGCAAGGCCGCAAGCGAAATTATTCATAAGAAAGAGTGTGCAGTGTATAACAAACATTGTGCACAGCTGGGACAGGTTTCACCAGAGGTACCTGAAGTTGGCAGAACTGGTGCAATTTTTAGCGCCCACATATTTTGAAGCCCCTTATGTCTTTTTCTCTTTGTTACCACCTTATCCTAGCATAAAATGTGGTGTAGCATCAATTCTCAGAATATTTTAAAGCTGATGCAGAGTGCATTTCAGAACATTTGCAACCAGAAGATGCAGCTTCAGAAGCGACCATGTGCTCTCTAGTTTACTAATCTACTTACAGAATTATTGCATTTAATTTGGCACCGGCTGTGTAAGCAGCTTTGTAATAGTCTATTAACCGATTTGAAGATTTAAATGATTTAAAAAGAAAAATAAATGCCTTAAGCACTCCAAAACCAGCTAGCGAAAAGGTCTGCAAATGATCCAAAATATTCTTTTCCAACAAATGCTATAGACGCCAGTTATTCAAATCAGCAAATGAGTAAGTGTAACCAGTTATAGATAAAGTGGCCAATTGTTCAGTTTATTATTGATTAGTCCTGTTTTCAGGTGGAATACCCTTTGTCTGGTATCCGATTTCAACTGGCCATATTGTTACAAGTGCAAATTGTCCGACATGTAAGGGAGTATTTAGAGACAATTTAATTGCTGAAGGACTGTTGCATCAACCCTGAAAGATCTTCAGCCTATCAAGGCAGAGAGTGGGGGAGGAGTCTTGACTGTATTTGTGAGGAGGGTCGATACTGGCTTTCTGGCTGTGTGTCCTTTATAATACATAACACTGCATTATTCAGGCACACCAACGTTAACAGCAGACCGATGTTAACAGCACGCTAGTCAAAACCTTCATTAAACCTGAAGAAAATTTATTTAGCTTTTCTTTAGTAGTTGCTGTAAGCTGTGCCTTTTAATTGATAAATTAGAGTCCTTTCATAAGTGAACCAGTAATCTGTGCCTCTTACAGCCCAGTGGAAGCATTTGGAAAAAGAAAGCTGAAAATCAGCAAGAACCAACTCAACTGATCTTGTCATCAAAGATGACTGAAGTGCTTTCACTATTTCCACTTCACCTTTTCCTGCTCCGTTCTGCATGTCTGTGTGAGATGTGTGTGTGAGATTGTATGTGTGTGTGTGAGATGTGTGTGTGTGAGTGAGGTGTGTGTGTATGTGTGTGAGAGATGTGAGTGTGTGTGTGAGAGAGATGTGAGTGAGGGGCAGTTTATAAGAGGAGTTAAGTTGTGGTGTTCTATGCCAACAATTTAGAACTACTAACTTGTAGCTAGAGTCTAATTATTAATAATGAATTGGAATTTTTATTAAGTACTGAATCCTGGTTACTGCTTTCTGTCAATTTAGGTGTGAAAATCAGGAAAATTGGTGAATTTGGTGTGCTTATTTTAAAATCTCTAACTTTGATAATTCAGGAAATAGCAAGACTTGATATCCAGTGCATTAAAATAGCCTTTATTGTCATATAAAGTCAATGAGCGTAGTGAGTTTATACATCGCTAGTTGCAGTGCCGACTTAAATAAAAAAAGTTCTAGGCACACCTTCTGTAGTTACAACATTTTAGACAAGACAGAAATAAAATGGCCAGCATTACAGAAAAGAGATTAACACATCAGACTACACTGGCAGTTAGCTTCCGGTCTGTACTGGTGTGGTAACCTGCTGGCTTCCTGCAGCATGCCTACAGCATGCCGGTAATATGTCACAGCAGGCCAGGAGGCTGCTGCACCAGGCCGGCAGGTCACTGCACCAAACAGGGGATCACTGCACCTAACAGGGGTGTCATGGCACCAGACAGGGAGATAACTACATCAGACAGGAAGGTCACTGCACCAGACAGGGGGATCACTGCACCAGACAGGGGGTCACTTCATCAGACAGGGACGCCACTGCACCAGATAGGGAGGTCACTGCACCAGACAGGGACATCACTGCACCAGACAGGAGTGTCACTGCACCAGACAGGGGTGTCACTGCACCAGACAGGGAGATCACTGCACCAGACAGAGAGGTCACAGCACCAGACAGGGAGGTCACTGCACCAGACAGGGAGGTCACTGCACCAGACAGGGAGGCCATTGCACCAGACAGGGAAATCACTGCACCAGACAGGGAGGTCACTGCACCAGAGAGGGAGATCACTGCACCAGACAGGGAGGTCACTGCACCAGACAGGGGTGTTACTGCATCAGACAGGGAGGTCACTGCACCAGACGGTGAGGTCACTGGACCAGACAGGGAGGCTGCCGTACCAGACGGAGGGGGGTTTTTTGGGGTCACTGTACCAGACAGGGAGGTCACTGTATCAGACAGGGAGGTCACTGCACCAGACAGGGAGGTTACTACACCAGACAGGGGGGTCACTGCACCAGACAGGGGTGTCACTGCACCAGACAGGGAGATCACTGCACCAGACAGGGAGGTTACTACACCAGACAGGAGTGTCACTGTACCAGACAGGGAGATCACTGCACCAGACAGGGGGTCACTGCACTTGATAGGGCGGTCACTGCATCACACGGGAATGTCACTGCACCAGAGAGGGAGGTCGCTGCACCAGACAGGGGTGTTACTGCACCAGACAGGGAGGTCACTGCACCAGACAGGGGGTCACTGCACCAGACAGGGAGGTCACTGCACCAGACAGGGAGGTCACTGCACCAGACAGGGGGTCACTGCACCAGACAGGCAGATCACTGCACCAGACAGAGAGGTCGCTGCACCAGAGAGGCAGGTCACTGCACCAGACAGGGGTTTTACTGCACCAGACAGGGAGGTCACTGTACCAGCCAGGGCGTCACTGCACCAGACAGGGAGGTTACTGCACCAGACGGGAATGTCACTGCACCAGACAGGGGGGTCACTGCACCAGACAGGGAGGCCACGGCACCAGACAGGGAGATCACTGCACCAGACGGGAATGTCACTGCACCAGACAGGGGGGGTCACTGCACCAGACAGCGGGTCACTGCACCAGACTGGGGGTCTCTGCACCAGACAGAGAGGTCACTGCACCAGAGAGGGAGGTCTCTGCACCAGACAGGGGTGTTACTGCACCAGACTGGGGGTCTCTGCACCAGACAGAGAGGTCACTGCACCAGAGAGGGAGGTCTCTGCACCAGACAGGGGTGTTACTGCAACAGACTGGTGCAGTTCATGGGCGGCACGGTGGCACAGTGGTTAGCACTGCTGCCTCACAGCGCCTGAGACCCGGGTTCAGTTCCCGCCACAGGCGACTGACTGTGTGGAGTTTGCACGTTCTCCCCGCGTCTGCGTGGGTTTCCTCCGGGTGCTCCGGTTTCCTCCCACAGTCCAAAAGATGTGCAGGGTCAGGTGAATTGGCCATGCTAAATTGCCCGCAGTGTTAGGTAAGGGGTAAATGTAGGGGTATGGGTGGGTTTCGCTTTGGCGGGTCGGTGTGGACTTGTTGGGCCGAAGGGCCTGTTTCCACACTGTAATGTAATCTAATCTAATCAGACAGGGAGGACACTGTACCAGACAGGGGTGTTTCTGCACCATATAGGGAGGTCATTACACCAGACAGAGAGATCACTGCACCAGACGGGGAGGCTGCTGCACCAGACAGGGAGACCACGGCAACAGACAGGGAGATCACTGCACCAGACAGCGTGTCACGTGACCAGATGGGAATGTCACTGCACCAGAGAGGGAGGTCGCTGCACCAGACAGGGGGTAACTGCATCAGAGAGGGGGCCACTGCACCAGACAGGGAGATCACTGCACCAGTCAGAGAGGTCACCGCACCAGACAGGGAGGTCACTGCACCAGACAGGGGGTCACTGCACCAGACAGGGAGATCAGTGACCAGATGGGAATGTCACTGCACCAGAGAGGGAGGTCGCTGCACCAGACAGGGGGTAACTGCATCAGAGAGGGGGCCACTGCACCAGACAGGGAGATCACTGCACCAGACAGGGGTGTCACTACACCAGACAGGGAGATCACTACACCAGACAGGGATATGACTGTACCAGACAGGGAGACCACTGCACCAGACAGGGGTGTTTCTGCACCGGATAGGGAGATCACTGCACCAGACAGTGAGGTCATTGCACCAGACGGGGGTGTCACTGCACCAGACAGGCAGGTCACTGCACCAGACAGGGGGTCACTGCACCAGACAGGCAGATCACTGCACCAGACAGAGAGGTCACTGCACAAGAGAGGGAGGTCGCTGCACCAGAGAGGGAGGTCACTGCACCAGACAGGGGTTTTACTGCACCAGACAGGGGGGTCACTGTACCAGACAGGGGTGTTACTGCACCAGACAGGGAGGTCACTGCACCAGACGGTGAGGTCACTGTACCAGACAAGGAGGTCCCTGTATCAGACAAGGAGGTCACTGCACCCGACAGGGGGGCATTGCACCAGACAGGGAGGTCATTGCACCAGACAGGTAGATCACTGCACCAGATGGGAATGTCACTGCACCAGACAGGGAGGTTACTACACCAGACAGGTGGGTCACTGCACCAGACAGGGGGGTCACTGCACCAGACAGGGAGGTTACTACACCAGACAGGTGGGTCACTGCACCAGACAGGTGGGTCACTGCACCAGACAAGGAGGTCATGCACCAGACAGAGGGTCACTGCACCAGACAGGGAGGTCACTGCACCAGACAGGGAGGTCGCTGCACCAGACAGGGTGTCACTGCACCCGACAGGGAGGTCATTGCACCAGAGGGAGGTCATTGCACCAGACAGAGAGATCACTGCACAAGACTGGGAGGTCACTGCTCCTAGCCAGGAGGTGACTGTATCAGGCAGGGAGGTAACTGCACCAGACCAGAAGGTCACTATGCCAATGCTGGGTGGCTGCTGAAGGAGGAGGTTGCTGCACTGGGCCGGGACCAGATACTGATGTCACTGCACCAGATAGGGAGGTTGTTACACCAGGCTGGGAAGTCACTATGCCAATGCCACATAGTTGCTGAGGGAGGGAGATCATTGCACCGATAGTGGGTCACTGCACCAGACAGAGAGATCACTGCACCAAACAGGGAGGTCATTGCACCGACAGGGGGTCACTGCACCAGACAGTGAGATCATTGCACCAGACAAGGTGTCACTGCACCAGACAGGGAGATCTCTGCACCAGACAGAGAGGTCACTGGACCAGACAGGGAGGTCACTGCACCAGACAGAGAGGTCACTGCACCAGACAGAGAGGTCACTGCACCAGACAGGGAAGACACTGCACCAGACAGGGGGTCACTGCACCAGACTGGGAAGTCACTGTATCAGACAGGGAGGTCACTGCACCAGACATGGAGGTCTCTGCATCAGACAGGGGGCCACTGCATCAGACAGAGAAATCACTGCACCAGATGGGGAGGCTGCTGCACCAGACAGGGAGATCACTGCACCAGACAGAGAGATCACTGCACCAGATGGGGAGGCT
>NC_057722.1:73157924-73164536 GCF_004010195.1 Chiloscyllium plagiosum | reverse complement strand
GGTCACTGCACCAGACAGGGAGGTCACTGCACCAGGCAGTGGGTCACTGCACCAGACAGGGAGATCAGTGACCAGATGGGAATGTCACTGCACCAGAGAGGGAGGTCGCTGCACCAGACAGGGAGGTGACTGCACCAGACAGGGAGGTGACTGCACCAGACAGGGAGGTGACTGCACTCAGACAGGGGGCCACTGCACCAGACAGGGAGATCACTGCACCAGACAGAGAGGTCACTGCACCAGACAGGGGGTCACTGCACCAGACAGGGAGATCAGTGACCAGATGGGAATGTCACTGCACCAGAGAGGGAGGTCGCTGCACCAGACAGGGAGGTGACTGCACCACACAGGGAGATCACTGCACCAGACAGGGGGTCACTGCACCAGACAGGGAGATCAGTGACCAAATGGGAATCTCACTGCAGCAGAGAGGGAGGTCGCTGCACCAGACAGGGAGGTGACTGAACCAGACAGGGAGGTGGCTGCACCAGACAGGAAGGTCACTGCACCAGACAGAGAGGTCACTGCACCAGAGAGGGAGGTCAGTGCACCAGACAGGGGGTCACTGCACCAGACAGGGTGGTCATTGCACCAGACAGGGGGTCACTGCACCAGACAGGGAGGTCATTGCACCAGACAGGGAGGTCAATGCACCAGAGAGGGAGGTCTCTGCATCAGACAGGCCGCCACTGCACCAGACAGGGAGATCACTGCACTAGACAGGGAGGTCACTGCACCAGACAGAGAGGTCGCTGCACCAGACAGGGAGATCACTGCACCAGACAGGGAAGTCACTGCACCAGACAGAGAGGTCACTGCACCGGAGAGGGAGGTCACTGCACCACGCAGGGCGTCACTGCACCAGACAGAGAGGTCACTGCACCAGACAGAGAGGTCACTGCACCAAAGAGGGAGGTCGCTGCACCAGACAGGGAGGTGACTGCACCAGACAGGGAGATCTCGGTACCAGACAGAGAGGTCACTGCACCAGACAGGGAGGTCACTGCACCAGACAGGGTGTCACTGCACCAGACAGGGAGATCTCTGCACCAGACAGAGAGGTCACTGCACCAGATAGAGAGGTCACTGCACCAGACAGGGAAGGCACTGCACCAGACAGGGGGTCACTGCACCAGACAGGGAGGTCACTGCACCAGACAGAGAGGTCACTGCACCAAACAGGGAGGTCACTGCACCAACAGGATGTCACTGCACCAGACAGGGAGATCTCTGCACCAGACAGAGAAGTCACTGCACCAGACAGAGAGGTCACTGCACCAGACAGGGAGGTCACTGCACCAGACAGGGAGATCTCTGCACCAGACAGAGAAGTCACTGCACCAGACAGAGAGGTCACTGCACCAGACAGGGAGATCAGTGACCAGATGGGAATGTCACTGCACCAAAGAGGGAGGTCGCTGCACCAGACAGGGAGGTGACTGCACCAGACAGGGAGATCACTGCACCAGATGGGAATGTCACTGCACCAGACAGGGAGATCACTGCACCAAACAGAGAGGTCACTGCACCAGAGAGGGAGGTCACTGCACCAGACAGGGAGATCACTGCACCAGACAGGGGGACACTGCACCAGACAGGAAGATCACTGCACCAGACAGGGGTGTCACTGCACCAGAGAGGGGGGTCACTGCACCAGATGGGGAGGCTGCTGCACCAGACAGGGAGATCACTGCACCAGACAGAGAGATCACTGCACCAGATGGGGAGGCTGCTGCACCAGACAGGGAGATCACTGCACAAGACTGGGAGGTCACTGCTCCAAGCCAGGAGGTGAGTGTATCAGGCAGGGAGGTGACTGCACCAGACCAGAAGGTCACTATGCCAATGCCGGGTGGCTGCTGAAGGAGGAGGTTGCTGCACTGGGCCGGGACCAGGTACTGATGTCACTGCACCAGATAGGGAGGTTGTTCCACCAGGCTGGGAAGTCACTATGCCAATGTCACATAGTTGCTGAGGGAGGGAGGTCACTGCAACAGACAGGGAGATCAGTGACCAGATGGGAATGTCACTGCAGCAGAGAGGGAGATCGCTGCACCAGACAGGGAGGTGCCTGCACCAGACAGGGGGTCACTGCAACAGACAGGGAGATCAGTGACCAGATGGGAATGTCACTGCAGCAGAGAGGGAGATCGCTGCACCAGACAGGGAGGTGCCTGCACCAGACAGGGGGTCACTGCAACAGACAGGGAGATCAGTGACCAGATGGGAATGTCACTGCAGCAGAGAGGGAGATCGCTGCACCAGACAGGGAGGTGCCTGCACCAGACAGGGGGTCACTGCAACAGACAGGGAGATCAGTGACCAGATGGGAATGTCACTGCAGCAGAGAGGGAGATCGCTGCACCAGACAGGGAGGTGACTGCACCAGACAGGGAGGTCACTGCACCAGACAGGGGGTCACTGCACCAGACAGGGAGGACACTGCACCAGACAAGGTGTCACTGCACCAGACTGGGAAGTCACTGTATCAAACAGGGGGTCACTGCACCAGACATGGAGGTCACTGCACCAGACAGAGAGGTCACTGCACCAGACAGGGAGGTCACTGCACCAGGCAGGGTGTCACTGCACCAGACAGGGTGGTCATTGCACCGACAGGGGGTCACTGCACCAGACAGAGAGATCACTGCACCAGACAGGGAGGTCACTGCACCAGACAGGGAGGTCACTGCACCAGACAGGGGGTCACGGCGACAGACAGGGAGATCAGTGACCAGATGGGAATGTCACTGCAGCAGAGAGGGAGATCGCTGCACCAGACAGGGAGGTGCCTGCACCAGACAGGGGGTCACTGCACCAGACAGGGAGGTGACTGCACCAGACAGGGAGGTCACTGCACCAGACAGGGGGTCACTGCAACAGACAGGGAGATCAGTGACCAGATGGGAATGTCACTGCAGCAGAGAGGGAGATCGCTGCACCAGACAGGGAGGTGCCTGCACCAGACAGGGAGGTGACTGCACCAGACAGAGAGGTCACTGCACCAGACAGGGAGGTCACTGCACCAGACAGGGGGTCACTGCACCAGACAGGGAGATCACTGCACTAGTCAGAGAGGTCGCTGCACCAGACAGGGGGTCACTACACCAGACGGGGAGAACAGTGACCAGATGGGAATGTCACTGCACCAGAGAGGGAGATCGCTGCACCAGACAGGGAGGTGACTGCACCAGACAGGGAGTTGACTGCACCAGACAGGGAGATCATTGCACCAGACAGGGAGGTCACTGCACCAGACAGAGAGGTCACTGCACCAGAGAGGGAGGCCACTGCACCAGACAGGGGGTCACTTGACCAGACAGAGTGGTCACTGCACCAGAGAGGGAGGTCACTGCACCAGACAGGGACGTGACTGCACCAGACAGGGAGGTCACTGCACCAGACAGGGAGGTCACTGCACCAGACAGGGAGATCACTGCACCAGAGAGGGAGGTCATTGCACCAGACATGGATTTTACTGCACCAGACAGGGAGGTCACTGCACCAGACAGGGGCTCACTGCACTAGAGAGGGAGGTCACTGCACGAGACATGGGTATTACTGCACCAGACAGGGAGGTCACTGCACCAGACGGTGTGGTCACTGGACCAGACAGGGAGGCTGCCGTACCAGACGGAAGGGGGTTTGTTGGGGTCACTGTACCAGACAGGGAGGTCACTGTATCAAACAGGGAGGTCACGGGACCAGACAGGGAGGTTACTGCACCAGACAGGGAGATCACTGCACCAGACAGGGAGATCACTGCACCAGACAGGGAGATCATTGCACCAGAGTGGAGGTCATTGCACCAGACAGAGAGATCACTGCACCAGACAGAGAGGTCACTGCACCAGACAGGGCGTTACTGCACCAGACCGGGAGGTCATAGCACTAGACAGAGAGATCACTGCACCAGACAGGGTGTCACTGCACCCGACAGGGAGGTCATTGCACCAGAGTCGAGGTCATTGCACCAGACAGAGAGATCACTGCACCAGACAGGGAGGCTGCTGCACCAGACAGGGAGATCACTGCACCAGACAGGGAGGTCACTGCACCAGAGAGGGAGGTCTCTGCATCAGACAGGGGGCCACTGCACTAGACAGGGAGATCACTGAAACAGTCAGAGAGGTCACTGCACCAGACAGGGAGGTCACTGCACCAGACAGGGAGATCAGTGACCAGATGGGAATGTCACTGCACCAAAGAGGGAGGTCGCTGCACCAGACAGGGAGGTGACTGCACCAGACAGGGAGATCACTGCACCAGATGGGAATGTCACTGCACCAGACAGGGAGGTCACTGCACCAGACAGGGGTGTCACTGCATCAGACAGGGGGGCACTGCACCAGATGGGGAGGCTGCTGCACCAGATAGGGAGATCACTGCACCTGATGGGGAGGCTGCTGCACCAGACAGGGAGATCACTGCACAAGACTGGGAGGTCACTGCTCCAAGCCAGGAGGTGAGTGTATCAGGCAGGGAGGTGACTGCACCAGACCAGAAGGTCACTACGCCAATGCCGGGTGGCTGCTGAAGGAGGAGGTTGCTGCACTGGTCCGGGACCAGATACTGATGTCACTGCACCAGATAGGGAGGTTGTTACACCAGGCTGGGAAGTCACTATGCCAATGTCACATAGTTGCTGAGGGAGGGAGGTCACTGCACCAGACAGGGGTCACTGGACCAGACAGGGAGGTCATTGCACCAGACAGGGAGGTCGCTGCACCAGACAGAGAGGTTACTGCACCAGACAGAGAGGTCACTGCACCAGACAGGGAGGTCACTGCACCAGACAGGGGGTCACTGCACCAGACAGGGAGGTCACTGCACCAGAGAGGGAGGTCTCTGCATCAGACAGGGGGCCACTGCACCAGACAGAGAGATCACTGTACCAGACAGAGAGGTCACTGCACCAGACTGGGAGGTCACTGCACCAGACAGGGGGTCACTGCACCAGACAGGGAGATTAGTGACCAGATGGGAATGTCACTGCACCAGAGAAGGAGGTCGCTGCACCAGACAGGGAGGTGACTGCACCAGACAGGGAGATCACTGCACCAGACAGAGAGGTCACTGCACCAGACAGGGAGGTCACTGCACCAGACAGGGGGTCACTGCACCAGACTGGGAGATCAGTGACCAGATGGGAATGCCACTGCACCAGAGAGGGAGGTCGCTGCACCAGACAGGGAGGTGACTGCACCAGACAGGGAGATCACGCACCAGACAGGGGGTCACTGCACCAGACAGGGGGATCAGTGACCAGATGGGAATGTCACTGCACCAGAGAGGGAGATCGCTGCACCAGACAGGGAGGTGCCTGCACCAGACAGGGAGATGACTGCACCAGACAGGAAGGTCACTGCACCAGACAAGAGGTCACTGCACCAGAGAGGGAGTTCACTGCACCAGACAGGGGGTCACTGCACCAGACAGGGTGGTCATTGCACCGACAGGGGGTCACTGCACCAGACAGAGAGATCACTGCACCAGACAGGGAGGACACTGCACCAGACTGGGAAGTCACTGTATCAAACAGGGGGTCACTGCACCAGACATGGAGGTCAATGCACCAGACAGAGAGGTCACTGCACCAGGCAGGGTGTCACTGCACCAGGCAGGGTGTCACTGCACCAGGCAGGGAGATCTCTGCACCAGACAGAGAGGTCACTGCTCCAGACAGAGAGGTCACTGCACCAGACAGGGGGTCACTGCACCAGACAGGGAGATCACCGCACCAGTCAGAGAGGTCGCTGCACCAGACAGGGAGGTCACTGCGCCAGACAGGGAGGTCACTGCACCAGACAGGGGGTCACTACACCAGACGGGGAGAACAGTGACCAGATGGGAATGTCACTGCACCAGGGAGGGAGATCGCTGCACCAGACAGGGAGGTGACTGCACCAGACAGGGGGCCACTGCACCAGACAGGGAGGTCACTGCACCAGACAGGGGGTCACTGCACCAGACAAGGAGATCAGTGACCAGATGGGAATGTCACTGCACCAGAGAGGGAGGTCGCTGCACCAGACAGGGAGGTGACTGCACCAGACAGGGAGATCACTGCACCAGACAGGGAGGTCACTGCACCAGACAGAGAGGTCACTGCACCAGAGAGGGAGGCCACTGCACCAGACAGGGGGTCACTTGACCAGACAGAGAGATCAGTGACCAGATGGGAATGTCACTGCACCAGACAGAGAGATCACTGCACCAGACAGGGAGGACACTGCACCAGACTGGGAAGTCACTGTATCAAACAGGGGGTCACTGCACCAGACATGGAGGTCAATGCACCAGACAGAGAGGTCACTGCACCAGATAGAGAGGTCACTGCACCAGACAGGGGGTCACTGCACCGGACAGGGAGATCAGTGACCAGATGGGAATGTCACTGCACCAGACAGAGAGATCACTGCACCAGACAGGGAGGACACTGCACCAGACTGGGAAGTCACTGTATCAAACAGGGGGTCACTGCACCAGACATGGAGGTCAATGCACCAGACAGAGAGGTCACTGCACCAGATAGAGAGGTCACTGCACCAGACAGGGGGTCACTGCACCGGACAGGGAGATCAGTGACCAGATGGGAATGTCACTGCACCA